>NC_056729.1:1268673471-1268840971 GCF_019279795.1 Protopterus annectens | reverse complement strand
GGGGACAATGACCCAGAAACAGGGAAATAGTTTGCATTTTTGCACTATGGAAATATGCTTGAATAACCAGGGGTTTGTGATAAGATACATGTTCTAAAATATTTGAAGTATGAAACTCAAATGTATGAAATATTGAGTCACATTAGTCCTGAGATCATCCCAGTGATATGTCAGAAAGCCACAAATTTGATAAGGAGCACATATGGACATGCTGTTTAAATTTGGAGAGGTATAAATGCTAAATATATGATCCACAGTACAAGACAGTATATATACAGTGCAGTAGATTGTGATATCCCATTCTTGGCATTCTGTACTGAAGCTGGTGTGTAAATGATCTCTATCTATATGGTAAAGTATGGACTACACAGTGAATATGTGTATTATGTGACTGTCACACAAGGTGACATTACAATAAGGATGCTGTCTGCATGAGACAAGCATCCTTACATGAATAATGCAGAGGACATCTATCAGTGATCTGACATACAATTGGGGTAGTGTGCATATTGCGAAGCTGTGCAAACTGATTTGGCTGAATATGAGTGTAATTTCAGCAGAGGTCTCCAGCAAGTGGGACACAAGTAAAGGCTGATGGACAACATTTAAAGAACCAACCACAATCATGGAGAATACCAGAATAATACCACCAGTAATCCTACACCCCTGACATAACATATGTGAGTTATAGTGATCAGAGATGATTTGGCACAAACACACTTGTGTGACTATTATGATATATACACACTCTATAAGGGTAATCACACATACTGTCCTGGCACTGTAACATCTGCTGGAAGTAAAATCCTTGAAATAAAGCTTGGCCAGGCAAACTGAAAACTGGATCAGAAAACTGTTTATTGTTAGCGCTTTCGTTCAACAAAATAAAAGGAACTTCTTCAGACAATTTCATACATCTCCTCCCCCTCCTTTTATAGGCAAAATTACATCACATGACACATCATAATCCCATTCTTTTTACATAAAAATATATATGCACCTTTTGTTTGTTTGTTTGTTTGTTTGTGTCTTTCGGCTTTTCCTGGTTAGGGGTTGCCACAGCGGAACTCCGGTCCACTAGTGATTGGTAGTGGATTTTTACGTACGGGGTTACCAGCCCTGACGCACAACCTTCAACGAAGGCATGCCCCATTCATGTATGCCTCCACACAGAAGACACCCTAGCTGAGAATCGAACGGGACAATGTCTTGCTATGAGGCAACAACGCTACCGCAGCACCACCACTGCAGATTATGCACCTTTAAAATGCAATAATTGCACTGCTTGTTAAAAAATCACAGCAATGTGTACTAAAATGTGGAACTTAAAACACACAACTATAAATAAATTCTAACAAGTCCTATTATAAATTTTAACATGTTAGGCTTTTCAATTTAAGTAGACAAGCTATGGAACATTGGTCTTTTAGGCCAGGGAAGCAGTAGGTGTTCACATAAAGTTGCCACCATAATTCTTGTCTCTCCAGCAGCAACTCTAAGTTCCCACCCCTATTCCCTAATTTAA
Organism: Protopterus annectens; assembly: GCF_019279795.1. NCBI lineage: Eukaryota > Metazoa > Chordata > Ceratodontiformes > Protopteridae > Protopterus > Protopterus annectens. Next base: position 1,268,839,446 of record NC_056729.1, on the reverse strand, counting down.
CTTGGTCAATGACCCTGAATTTAAAACTATGACCTGGGTTGTCTTGTACATGCCTAGCCAAGGCATTTTTCTCTTTCCCTTTCTTTATACTATAGACATGCTCATATCTCCTTTCTTTCAATTTGTGTTCGGTCTTCCCTCTTTAGAAACCGGTGCAATCCTGACATTTCCCCAGATAAACAACATTTTTTGAGTTACAATCAAATTTATTCCTAGTTACAAAGCTCCTTCCATTAATTGGGAATTTCTCCCCAATATCAGTATATTTACAGTATGGGCAGGCTTCACATTTAAACATTCCTACTATCTTACTAAATGCCCTTTGTTTACTCTCCAGTATAGCTTTTAAGTTAAAGCCTTTCCTATATACTATATTTGGGGCAAAACCCAGCCTATTCCTACAATTTGCATCTTCCATTAGGATATCCCAATTTTTCTTCAAGATATCCCTAATCAACCTTGCATCCATATTAAAAGTAGTAATAAGGCTGGTTTCATATTTCCTCACTTGTAAGTTGTCATTACCCTGTGGGTCAACAATTCTTATATTTGAACTTATATCAAGAGGGCCATTTAAGAGGGGTATAAAATATCCATGCCTTCTCTTGGTTTGTACCTCATCAATTAACCCCTATAAAAATACATCAGGGTACCTCCTCTTTAAAAACATTTGTTTCAAGTTCAGACATTCAGCTTGGAAATCTACATCTAGTGTGGTCATCCTCACTGCCCGTACTAGTTGTCCTTTCACAAATGATTTATTTTGGTATATTGAGTGTCTACTAGAAAAGTGCAGAAATTAATTTGAATACATTTCCTTCCCATAAATTTTTGCAGTAAAACATGAATTAATTTCATCTTTTTCCAGTTCCACATCCAAATACGCAATTTTCTCTTTACCAAAAGAAAATGTAAACTCTACAAATGTGGTACTAATATTCATCACATCTACTACATCTTTAGTCCTGTCAACGTCCCCTTTAACAATAATAAAAATGTCGTCCAGGAGCCGTGTATAATATTTAATTATATCCAGATTAAAGAATGCTACTAAATCTAGATGAAACCTGGAGTTAGAAACCACCCCCATAGGATAGCACCATTGCCTCAACCCCTTATGTACTTGTTCCCTTCTCACACATTCCTCCAGGTAAGAGACTTCCAATTGAGTCTTACAATATTTCAAAAATTTAGTGTCAAACATTTTCAAATCTGCCACGATACCATTACCACCAACCGGTCATTCTGTTGTTGCACTTTCATTTGCAAAATTCAACTGAGTGCCCCTCTGTATCCATTCAGTGAAAAGAGGAACTCCAATAAGACTCGGTGGTTGATCATTATTTTGCAGTCTATTTGAAAGAAGTTGTCCATTACTTTGGTTACCATTGTCAGAAATACTGCGATAACTAGTGGAACGGAACCCATTTCAACATTGATTTCTATTCAATTATTACCTGGGTTCCCACTTTTAGAAGAATTCACAGCAAATAAATCCACTTTACGCTGATGAAGACTGCCACATTTGTTGTGTACCTGCTGACTCAGTTCATCTACCTTTTGAGATAAACTCTGTACAACCTTCCCAAATACAACTCAGGGGAGGAACAAAGCACAGAGAAACAACAGGAACAGGTGACAGAGATAGCTAACCCCTTTTTGCGAAGAATGACTAATGATTTAAATAATGTGGACTGTGAACGCAATATGGATTTAACAAAGACTCCACTTACCATCTTGATGAATACACAAGGTGGCCTTAAAATATTTAACTTTTCACCCTTTGTATTTCAACGAACACTTACTGATTTTCTAGCTAAGGGGCTCACTTTCGTCCCTTTAAAATGTGATAATTTGCGTAATCTTTTGGTAGATTTTAAAATGTACTTGCATAGATTAAAGTTATACTTGTTGTTTGGTGAAAAGGATTGTGATAAGAGCACTTTTTCCATTGCAAGCACTTTTAACCCCCCCCCTTACATTCCTCTTTACTATTATTTGAAAGAATGTGAGATCGACTTTAGGAATCAGGTTGCAGTAAAAAATCAGGGGCACAGCTACAGAAATATTACTGAGAATGAATGATTTATATTGAAAAATTTAAGACTTACCTGTACTAGGGTTATAAAACCCAACAAGAGTGGAGGACTAGTGTTTATGACAAAGGAAGATTACATGGCCAGAATGTTAAAGCTTTTGGCTACGGATAATTATGAGAATAATGTTAAATGAAGTTGCTTACCATAAAATTAAAGGATATATTAGTGAATTAGGAAATATATCAAATGTAACAAACATGATGTAGCATTAACCACTCACACAGGTCTGTTGCACACAGCCAGGATATTAATAGTGTCCATTTAGAAAAGGTCCATGATGACATGTTGGTTTACCTCACTGTTGAGGAGAGTCAGGATGTGTCTATACATGCATGCATCAGGTGCTGCCCCCCCCCCATCTCAGATGGATGCGTGTTGATGCACACCCTTCTATGGGAACATAGCCCATGTGGAGGGTGTGTTGAGGTGTGTATTCAATGGAAGGAAGGTGCATGTGCTAAGTTACATCATAGGTGATCTGTGATGTTGTCACAGCCCACTGATTCTGTATGATAGGCCTGGATAAAGGTAAGACAGTGCATACTGCCTATCGTGATCTGGCCTACGGTTTTGACACAATCCACCACACAGGTATCATTAAGAAACTCTCCCCGATGGAGATTAACTCTTATGTCACTAGATGGATTATCAGATGGCTCACCAAAAGAACACATACCATGAAAGTTGGTGAATCAACCTGCACCAGTAGAGCTGTCAACACTGGTGTACACCAGGGATCTGTGTTTGGACCTTTACTGTTTGGACTCTATTTCTAGACAGGTCAGGCTAAAGTATGTTGCCTTTGGCTTACCAAGTTTGCTGATTCTGGCATATTGGGTAAAATCATTGAGTCCACCAATAATTTTACTACTGGAAGAGCTAACACAGGAAAATGATTGGCGACAAAGTCAGACAATCTAAAAATAAATACAGACATGTGTCTTGATGTTGTCCTTCTGAAAAGAGGAATTTCATGCTAATTACAACACTGACAGCAGTTCTGCTATGAAACCCAGTGATGCAAGCACTGGGAACACATGTAGATAGCAATCTGAACGTCGACCATCAAGTGTCCACACTGATATTGGAAGCTATGTTGTGCACATCATAAGTCATGCCATCATATTCAGATCACAGGATTGTATGACAGCACTGTACTTGTATCTCATCTGAACACTAATAGAGTATAATGCTCTGTTTTGCACGTACCTCACCAGACACATGCATCAGATGGAGAGACCGCAGGGCTTTCTCATCAAGAAAACACAGGACCTACAAACCATGCCATGATGCATGTGGGTAGACTGAAAGCCAGGTATCTGTAATCTGTATCGTATAGGATGAGGTGACTTCTGGCTGGCATCCAGTCCAGTCTCTGACCCTGCCCTGGTGGGAATAGTGCATATCCACAAATCAGATATAGCCAATTCCATTAGCAGTGTCTGTTGAGGTGAATATGGCAATGATAGTGTCCCACATACTGGTTTAAAAGGTTCTCTGTAATGTCAAGCAAGACCACAAATGCACATGCACACACACACACACACACACACACACACACACACACACACACACACACACACACACACACACACACACACACACACACACACACACACACACACACACACACACACACACACACGCATGCACACACTCACACACACACACTCACTCACACACACACACACACACACACACACACACACACACACACACACACACACTCACACACACACACACACATACACACACACACACACACACACACACACACACACACACACACACACACACACACACACACACACACACACACACACACACACACACACACACACACACACACACACACACACACACACACACACACACACACGCACACACACGACTGCAGTGAGACTAGAACCCCTAACAATCTAAGTACACAGACTGCAGACCTCTGTATTATTTAAGTCTGACTTGGAGTGTCTCAGACAACACTTTATAGTTAATGGCTACAGCAGTGTCTCTTGAGGAGAATATGGCAACCACAGGATAGACACTTATGCTCTTCTGTCTAGACACACACGCACACACACGCACACACACACACACACACACACACACACACACACACACACACACACACACACACACACTTGACTGTAGTCAGAACAGACCCACTACCTATCTATGTACACAGTCTACAGAGCTCTTTATTTTATGCAATGGCATAAGTCTGCCTTTTACAAGACTGCAGGTCAACTTATAGTGGGTGACAAACGCAGACTACGTTGGAGAGAAGATGTTGGGAAGCTTGCACAGGTTCATAGCTTCATAGGGTCATGGGAGGTTACTAGCCTAATGGAAATAGGGCATTTGCAAGCCTAACTGTGTAAAAACACAACTACCCTTATTGAGCATAGCTATATGGTCATTGTTAGCAGAGCAATTTTGTGCTCAGCACTGACTGTCCCTTTCCATGAGGAACATAGGTGCCAACCCAGGGATGAATTTACAATCACCCATCCAGCTGTCAAGGTTGCGCTTGAATAGGGTCATTGAGGAGCACTGCTTCACACTCAGTGAGAGCCTACAACAGTAGAGTGTCAATTGCTGGGATATCTCTCTGTCTCTCCAGCATGTTCTTTTTATGTCACAGGCTAGTATGAGATTCCTGGAGCAAGTTATTCTTATCCCATTTGATTTGTAGATGTTCAGCATTTCCAGTAGGCCAGGCTTTGTAGGTCAGGCACAGGTCACCTATCAGCAGCCTGCATGATACTGAGTACTACATGTTACCAGAATGATGTGTATTGCATATCACACAACATTTGATATTAATTTCTGTTGTACAGGTGATATATGTGTGGAAAAAGTACTGAGACAGTAGGGTTGCAGTGCTGGGGGGGGGGGGGGCAACACATAGCTGTACTACAAATATGTGACACATTGTTAAATAGACCTTCAGTTTCTTATGCTTCCACGTGCAAGTTCATGTCATAGACAAGAAATGGACAGTAAACAGCAGTAATACTTGAACCCAATACAAGAGCAGGACAAAGTCTATATTCTCATAGCATTGCTAAACTATGGAACTCCTTACCTCCCTATATAACCCAAATTAACTGTTCTAAAACATTTAAATCAGCATTAAAAAACATTACCTCAAGAATCCCACTTGTTCCTGCACTACAAACATCAAGCCTCCTTAAACCTCTACCTAAATACTGTATGTAATCAATGTATGTAGACAATGTATGTAATGTATGTGTACAATGAATGAGTACAGCGTTGAAATCAATGTATGTGCAACCCAATGAATGCTACATATTTCATGTTTCATTGATCTCATTTTCCTATATGTCCTTTACTAGTATGCATTTTTGCTCTGGTATAATTTCTGTGAATTATTGTAGTACTTTTATATATACTAATGTATTATAACCTGCTACTTCCTTGTTTCTTCTTAAATTGTGTACATTGTTCAAATTGTTTATGGAGCTTTTCTCCCTGCGCCTCCACTGAAAATGGGTCTATGACCCATTGGACTTTCCCAGTAAACATATGTCAATAAATAAATAATACATAAAATGTGCTTTTCCATAATGAGGCCAGAAGTGGGATTGTGTGACAGATGGCAAGGTGTTTGTGCATGCAAGATACACATTTCTACTATTCCAGTTTGCATGTAGCTAAGCACATGCAAACACAAAGGCAAGCCGCCTTGCTAAAGTCTGAGAGTTAGTAATGAGTCTATCAAACACAGCTTAAATGACTGTTTGGCAGCAGGTGTAAATGCATTGGCACGTTTCTTTTTGAGCTTAGATGATACTGGGTTTGAATACAGGCATATCTAATACTTTTAAATACTTTTAAATAAACTATGATAATGCAATGAATTCTTTATAGTACGTGTGTTGCTGTGTGTTGGCATGGCAGAGTGGGGTTAACTGGCATTGCGTATAGATAACCACAGCATTTTGCCTCCACGAGAACAAAGAGCCCAAAAAGTGAAGGGATCCATTGTGTTTTGTTCTACTTATGTGTTGTGTGTGATTCTATTTTTTGTCCAGATTAAAGTGGTGAAAATGGGGTAGATAGGAAAGTGGTGAAATGAGGAGCAAGCAACGGGAAGAATAAAGGGAAAGCAGGACAGGAATGTGCAGGAGGGAGGTAGGAAAGAATGATAGCTATCCATTTCTTTAACAATGTAAACTGAAAATATGTGCAGAATATTAACTGAATTTGCACTGTCGCATCCACAAACAGGGGTGACCACAACTCAGTTGTGTTGTATAGCCAATTAGACCGAATCAAGTGTGTCAAGAAGACATGTGGGAAATGGAGGGCTATGTATGGGACAATTTATTTATTTTTTGTAAGACAGGTACCCATTTTTTTTTTTTTTAATTTAGAGAGAGAGGAATGTTGGGAAAGGGACATAGGTATGTCAGGGTCAAGTAAGGTGGGTAGGTGAGGAAGCAATTGCAAACATACAAGAAAAACAACTCAGGCCCATACCCATGAAGCTTGGAGACAGTGAGAATTGAGTCCTCACCCACTGGACTGTCATCACTGTCACCTTACTCTGCTGATGGCTTTAGTGTTTGAAGTTTCCTCCTCCTCCTCCTACAGAACATGAGGGAAAGCATCCTGTCCATCCCGCATAGGCATTCACCAATGGTGGGGTGAAATCACCACCTCCAACACTACTCATGTAGGGTACCACTGGACCAGCCTCTGGGGCAGGACTAACTGAGGAAGCAGGTAATGCAAGGACAGTAGAGGCACTGCTGCCAGTTTGGCTCCCAGATGTGCGGGGCATCTGTGCTGGAGCCAGTGGAGTGGGGCCAGGTTGATCTTCTGGAGCTGGCTACCTCGCTGTGCTCTGAAGCATTTAGTGATGTAGTACACATGGATGACATGGACACATTTTGATGACACATCAAAATAAAAAAAGAAACTAAATAAAAAAAATAAAAATACAATTAAAATATTTTAAAAATAAAATAAAACAAAAATAAAGAAAAATAAAAAAATGAGAGATAATGGTTGGGGTAAGACAGAGAAAAAAAGAGATAAAATTAGTATCATCATATGTGACATACAGTGCATTAATACAATCATACAACAATTTATCTTAGGTTTTACATTTAAGTATACAGCCTAACAGATACACACTATACCACAGATTGCTGAAAGTTATCCTTGAAAATGTGCATATATTGAACACATGCATTTTACAATTATACAGATTACAGTTTAGAGCAGGGCATTTTTGCCACTGGTATAGAGTTTTTAATTTACACTTAAAGAAATCCCAATCCCTCAGAGAGACCCACTCCAGGGACCTAAACCTTGTCATCACAATGAACAAAACATGATGGAGGGATAGGTTTCTGACCCAGAGACTCCCCAGACTCAGGAATACATGTCAATATACATGTCAAGCAGAGCAGCTCTTTGGCCCTCTTCAAAAGGAACCTTGATGATTGGATGGGAGATAGGAAATTCACCCCGGGGATCACGTCAGTCGCCCTGCTAGACAGGGATCCATGGAAGTAAATACTGTGGGAAGAAATAGCCAGGGAATTGTTATGGCTAGGCTTGTATAGACCCTAGGGCTGATAGCCTAGTACCAACCTATGACCCTGTGAACCTATGTAAATATTATTGAAGAAATAACAGTATTGTATAGTTGTGAATTGTGGTATTTGAATCCACAACCTCTGACTAAAGTCTAATATTGGACTCTTACAGTTGGTTTGTGCTGCAGACTAATGCATGCACACTTGCTTTTACAGTTGGGATATGCATGCTCAATTAGATACAACTGCATAAAATACCAAAAAAAGCTATATTTACCTTTTAATGTTACAATAACACATCTCTTCTGCTGCATACATATCACTTGCTTCCCTCAGTCTCTCCAGTTGAGCAACATGGGCCCAGACATTCAACTCACAATCCTTGACAGCTGAGGAAAAAACAGAAAAGAACAGAAGACCATTATGCATATCAGTCTTGCCTATATTAAGCTTTCTAAGTCTTACAAGTACTGTCTTTAGTCTATACTAACACAGCTGTGGGATGTCAGCAGTCCTAAATTCCTCCAACCAACACTTGAGAGTATTCCTCTTCCTCTTCTGTAGGTCAGTGAAATGATGCCTACATTACTCTCCAATGTGCGGGATACCAGGGGCACTGTATACAGCCAGGGTCCAACTATTCCACTGCTCAGACTTGTACTGGGCACCAGAATAGTCCACCTGCAGAAGCCTTTAGCTGTGGTGCTTTACCAGGAGTCCAGTAAACATCCTGGACTCTTGGACACCCCACGTTTGTGTCCTAAACCTGGCACCTTCTCCACTAATGCCTGCCACGTCTACCAGCAGACCTAGAGCAATAAAGACTAATGCTTTCCTGCCAATTTTATTTGTCACATTTACTGGGAAAGTCCACACCTGAGCAACCTGTTTGCATGATGGTAAGTGGACAGCAGCAGTGCCAAGCAGTGAGGAATTAAATAATTGCAATTAGAAGTTTAATCTGATACTTTGCCTTAGTTTGAGGGGTGTCTACTGGTATATCCTGAACATATGTATTTTGGAAATTGGAAGGTAACTGTTAGGTCAGTTAGGTTTGCAGACATGCACTGGGGACATAAATGTAATGACCTAACACATTTGTTTTTACCTTTATATACTGAGAAAATTTGATTTTTACAATGTGAGCTTCAAGCCAAGGCATAAGGGACAAAACATTTTCTTCTAAAGTGTTGATTTTCCATTTCTGCCACAGGAAAAAACACTGCTCAGTCATAGTCAGACATCATAGATAAATACAGGTGAGAATTTGTACTGTTACACATGTATGTGTGTGACTTGATAATGTTGTTGGATATAGATTCAGCTGTGTATGTGCCTTAAACAGATGTGAAGCTCATACAATTCCACATAGCAGAATTATATTTACAGAAATATAGTACACATTATACAATCAGTCATATATCTGGAAATACAATAATGGTGCCTCATCCCTCATACATATAATTCATATCAGCTCCACTATCTAAAGTGTTATAAGTGAAAGTGAATACAATGGGAAGTGGAACATTAGTAAAAGTGTATGGAATATCCTGTATTAAAACCCTGGACCATTTGTATAGCAGTCCTACACTTACCCCTGTTGCCACAAGAGACCTGAAATAATGCTCATCTATGTTTCACTTCATTACACTGTCATAACAGTTAAAAAAAAAAAAGGTTGCACATCATGTACTAGAACCCAGGACCCTCAGTACTCCAGCCCTACACTTACATCTGTTGCCACATGACTAGTTACATGACATTCCCTAATTTACTAATCATTCATAAGGCCTCTGTGTTAACTGCCTCACAACGCGAATTAATGGGTTTGTGGAGTGCCCTACAATTAATTGAATGTTTCCAGTTACTATTTTTGGCTCTCTGGGTCCTCTCTGTTTCCTTGGTGGTTCAGTTATCCAGTTTGTGCACTGCCACACTTTGCGCAAATGAGATAATCACAGCCAAACCTGGCATTCACTTCCTCCATTCCAGTGATTGACATAAGTGTTGCATTGCATAAACATTGCCCCTCCCAAAAAAATGGACAAGTAATTGAAACAGTCTATGACATACACACTAAAAAATGTTTGTTCACATGAGATATATCTACATAGATCTGGGTTTGAACTTTCACTCCAATGAACCTTCGGAACACAGGAAGGGTGCCTTATCCCTCTTTGCCACACAAACAGCTTTGCAGCAAGGAACTGAAATCATCCTGCACACAATCAACTGCAACATCATCTACACTAATATGAAACCATACAACTGTTATTTGTAGATTTATTTGCAGATGTAGTGGCCTTGATCTATTAGCAGCAGCAGTAGCATAGACTTTACTTCTTGCACATACAAATAAATTAAAGCAACAGCAGCCCCTAACATTCTTTCTGTGTAAACTAGTTTCCGTGGCTGTATTTCTATAGGTTTTGGAATTTATAGAAAAAAAGCACTTTATAACTTCTTCTTTTTATAACTTGTTGATTAACTCCTCCATCTTGGATTGGTTGACTAACTTATAATTCAGCTACTTGTGCTATAAATAGTATGTCATGGTGTTTACCTTGTTTTCACAGTGGTGAGTGCCTCATACTGAATCCAGAATGTTGCACTACAGTGTGTGCATCATGCCACAAAGAGGACATGGTGTAAATGGGCCATATAGATGTTATTGAATTAGGCTGAATGTTTTAATATAATTTTTTAATTTGAAGATTTGAATTAAGTTTTGTATGGACCAAGATTGTTGATCAGCACATATGTAACATTGTGCCAATACTTCAAAAGTCATCATTTTGCTGTTCACTTTCTAAGCATCTATATTTGGGTGATTTTTTTCAATTTTAGTACACACATATACATATGTAAGTATTATACATGTGTGTGTGTGTGTGTGTGTGTGTGTGTGTGTGTGTGTGTGTGTGTGTGTGTGTGTGTGTGTGTGTATATATATATATATATATATATATATATATATATATATATATATATATATGTATATATATATATATATATATATATATATATATATATATATATATATACATATACACACACATATAGACCAACATAGATAAATACAGACATTTATTTGTTTATTATTTATTTATTAACATTTGATTACCGGGAATGTCCATCTGAGTAGAAGCTCATTTTCAACACAGGTTTGGGGAGAACAGCTCCAGAATTATTACAACACGTTTTAAGAACAATAATTTTAAAATTTTCATAAATAAAATGAAAACATCTGCAGTTTAAATAATTAAATAAAGATACAGATGAAGTATTCATAGTCTTCAGTTTTTGTTACTAGGGATTTTCTTTTGGTGATGATCACTGTTGATATGACACTGACTCCATGTTACAAAACTGGAAAAAGGGTGCTGATGTGGATGCACATTACTGCATATAAGTCACTTGAGTAAGATAAGATTTGGGATTATTTTGATGCATACTATTAAATCATGTTTAAGATACTGATAGCCAATGAACCAACTTGAAGGTATCATAAAATTATTTGAAATGTTTTAAGTCTAATGGTAGGAGTTTAAGTATAAAGTTATAGGAACTAGAGTTTAGAGTCTCACATGAAAATATGATGTTGTTATAAATACTGTAAAATGATAACTTGCCCCATGTTCATACCAGGAAGTATGAGTTACCATAGATAGACAGGAAAACTGTGGTGGGAGCTTCTATATTTGTGACAGATTCTCTGACTTCATCTCTAGCAGTTTTGGGAATTATGTTAATGAGATGCGTTCAGTTACAACTACTAATGGTGACGGATTTTCCATTCTCTGGAACAGGCTTCCCATCCATTTGAAGCAGAAACCTTCCTTAACCCTGTTCAAGTGCAACCAGGATCCGTGGAAGAGAAATCAAAAATTCACCCCTGGTCTGACAGCTATGTGCTGATGGACAGAGACAGCCATTAAATCATGCCCTAACTATCATAAATGCCTGAACATAACTGATAAGGCTCAATAACTCATGGAATACATTTGGTTTGCATGATAAGGCTTATAAAGTCCCCAGTGGTTGTTAGCCAAGTGTACGCCTGTGATCTTATTAACTGGAACATTACCTTTTGTAGATCACTAAAAATTATTATGCACTAGCGTAATATGTTTGCTGTGGTGCTACAATGATGTTTTGAAAGCAAACACTCAATAGTTGTGAGTGATTTAAATGCCTATATATCTTTTGGGAAGTCTTGACATCCAGACATTCTTTTTTTAACTCACCTATAAGAATATAAAATTGGCAATAATTACAATCAAATGATAAACAGACCAACAAGAAATGGAAATATGTTAGATATTAAATGTAGCTTGGGTAAGTGACAGATATAAAATTATCATCACAGGCTTGAGCATGATTTTAAAAATTCTAGCCAATTAAGTATCACTTCAGAAATTCCATTAATGAAGCATACCTTCTCTTAGGCGATTGGTTATAAAAATAAATTTTATGAGGAAAATTATCTTAAACATGATACTGCAAAGGGTCTACAAAGCTACAATGAGACACAATTTTACTGACATGGTCTATTCAAACCCAGCATCCTTGAATTAACTTCTCAGTAGTGATACTGTAGTGCAGTATATAGGGATGCTGCACTCCTGAGAGTGCTGTCCTTCAGATGATATGTTAAACTGAGAACCCATTTGACTGATTTAGTGGCAGCTAAGAATCCACATTACTTATTGATAAAAGGTAGGGATTGCCTTGTTTACATATTTTATTATTTAAACTTGTTAAATTATTTACAAATTCATATTTATAGCATGTTCATAGCATATACATGTCTCTCCCTCTCTCGCTCTCTCTCTCTCTCTCTATATATATATATATATGGGCCTACATTTCTTTGTTGAAACATCATTATTCTGAAAAAGAAACGTATGAACCCAATTACGCAAAAGTGCACTTAAACAAAAGTGCACTTTCACGAATACTGGTTCACCAAACCAGTAAAAAAAAAACAAAAAAGGAAGCACTGCCGCACCAAAGCATGTTACACTGGGGATAAGGGAATATACCTGGTTCCCCTCTTTAGTGCAATGTCAGAGTTAGTATATTTAAAGTAGCGAGGGTGTAGGGGTGCTTTCCCCCCCTGCAAAATTGCCTTTGTAGTGTTTTCTTTTTTGTTTTTATTACCAGTTCGGTGAACCGGTATTTGGGAAAGTGCACTTGCATAATTGGGTTCGTACCTTTCTTTTTTGAAATAATGATGTTTCAACAAAGAAAAGTAGACTCAGATATATTTATATATATATATATATATATATATATATATATATATATATATATATATATATAGATATATATAGATATATATATATATATATATAGATATATATATAGATATATATAGATATATATAGTAATTTATTTACATTTTTCTTAACCATAACATATAAGCTACACAGAAAAAATATTTCCATTTTTTATTCTTTCAGAAACTCAAAAAATTAATTTTTCTAACCCAGCATCAACTATTATTTAAAAATTTATCTTCATAAAACCCAGCCTTTTTTCTATAACCATATATTTATTTAATCTAGCATAGCTTTACAATCTTTGTTTCATTGCATGAGAATCCTTTCCATTTTATTTTCCATAATCACCAGGTTGCTATTAACAATATTATGTCTCATTTTTCAATTTCACATTTTTTCTTATATTTCTTATTTTCCCTTTATCATACCTGTTTTCATTGTAAATCCTTCCCATTTATATATATATATTTAACTTCTATAAAACTATTATTTTTCACATTCTAAAAGCAATGTTTCATTGTTTCTTCCATATTACACTGATCACATTTTCATTTGATCACATTCTCATTCATATCTTATATGTCATATTACTGGTAAAAAAAATTTCCGAGCAAATCCCCTGCTTCATAAAAATTCACATATTTTCCTTCTATTCTTTATAGCATTTTTTTTTTACATTTTTAACTCCTTTCAATGATATACTATATACTATTTCTTCATAATTCTGTTACATTATAATTGTCTGTTTTTTATAAATTTCATTCATTTTCAATTACCATAATTTTATTTTCATATTCATTTCCTTCCATATTTTCTTGTTTTTAAGTAGAAACATCTTTTCCTCTCCATCATTTAGATGTATGCATGAACTACAATTATTCTTTCACATATTTCCCTTTTCCTTATATCACATACCACTAATCTTTCAAGGACTCCTAACATTAAGTCCAGTGTCTTCATATATGTTCATTTAAAAAATCCTGTTCCTGAACACATATCACTCCCCACTGATCATTTAATCTTTTACCCCATATTGTCTAAATCTCTCACCCTTATTCTTCCTTCACCCATCTCATATATAATAAACTTGAAAAACTATTATCTGTGCTGCAAACTCATTCCCTCGCTTATTGAACTAACTCATAATGCCTTCTCAACCACTGAAAAATGGATGCATGACAATCATCTTGCTCTCAATCCATCAAAAACCAAACACATGTTATTTACCACATCAAAAAGAATAACTATCGACATAAACTCTTTCCTCATAACCAGTCAAAATAATACAACCCTAGAAATTGTTTCCAGTGCTAAACTGCTAGGAGCTCTCATTGATAACCAGCTTACATTTGATTCCCATATACAAACAAACATTAAAAAAACACATCAGAAACTAGGCATGTTCTACTGGCATATCCACTTCCTCTCCCCATCTACTAGATTCCTCCTATCTACCACATACCTCACCCCCTCTCTCCTTTATGGTGCCCCTCTTCTAACCAACCTTAAATCCTCTATTAAAACAAAACTCTCCTCCTGCTACAACAAAATCGCAAAATTCGCCTCTGGCCACAGATCCTCCTCCCATCACTGTACTGCCCTCCACAAACTAAATTGGCTAGAGCTCCCAAACTACCTTACCTACACTCAACTAACTCATGCTCATAAGCTCATTTTCAAGCCCTCACTCTGCCCCTCACTCTCCTCTACCTTCACCATGCACCATCCAAATAGACCCCTTAGAACCAGCACTCAGAACCTAGTTGAACTCCACAAACCTGCCCGTCCTGCTGGCAAACTCTTATTTTCCTTTTCCAGGGCCCGCCTCTGGAACTCCCTCCCATCACATATCCGTAATACCAGCAGCCTTTCAGTTTTTAAATCTCTCCTCCATTCACATCTATCTTCTCTCTGGGAATGCTCCTGCACCCATCCTGCATAATCCTTCCAGCTACTATCACCCCTTAATCTACAACTCTTCCCTTCCTTGAGAACATTCATATTGAAGTTAACCTCTTATGTAAATATTCTTTGTGCACATCTACTAACTAAAATCCTACCTAATACTTTCTCTTTCCATTTGCCAGTGAATATAGAAGTTAAATATTGTAAACTTATTCTTATTGTTACATATGCTCTTCTGTTGTTCGTCCTGCTGCATTAGCATTATCTTCTGTGTATATGTACTACTCTGATACTTTAACAAACTGTTTATGTTATATTTATCCTACTATATTTTACTTTATCCTTAGTTGTATATGTTGACATTGTATCTGTGGAGCTTTTCTCCCCAGGACTCCATTGAAAAAGGGCTCATTCGGCCCAATGGATTATCCTGGCAAACAAACTTCAAATAAATAAATAAATAAATGAATACCCACACCTCCAGGTTGGTGGCACAGCAGGAAGCATCAGAGACTATCCATGTGCAACTAACAGTGGGTAAAACTGCCTTCCAGTTTATAGCTTGCTACAGACCACCCTCTCAAATCCAGGAACCCCACTCGGCCTTCCTGAAAACACTGGAAAATATGAAGGTCTCTCCAAACACCATTATATTGGGCGACTTCAACTACCCAAACATAGACTGGGAGCATTACTCTAGCTCCAACACCCTAGCCCAAAGGTTCCTAGAATTTATAAACTCAAATGATATGGAACAACTTGTTACCACTCCCACAAGAGGGGAAAACATACTGGACCTGATCATCACCAACATGGGGACTCTATGCTCCAGACCAGAAGTGTATCCCTCACTGGTAAGATCAGACCATAAACTAATCTCACTGGATATTCACATCCCGACCCCACCCCCTGTCCAGAAAACCACAGTGAAAAACTTCTCTAAAGCAAATTTCACACTCCTCAAACCCAAGGTGGAATCCTTCAAAGCCCCCGGGCCTGTGGAAAATATGGCCCAGACCGCAGAATCCTTTATAAACGCATTCTATGAACACCTTCAGGAATGCATGGATCATGCAATCCCAAATAAAACCAAGACCCAATCCTCCAAAGGCAGGCGTCCTGTCTGGTGGACCCCAGCCATAAACAAACTATACAATAGAAAGAGGAAGCTACTACATGATAGAGCAAAATCCCAAAAAGGGAAGGCATCTCTGATCAGTATTAGCAAAAACTATGGGCACTCATAAAATTGTCTAAGGCCAGCTTCGAGAGAAAAATTGCACAGGACACTAAGGATAATCACAAGGCTTTCTTTAGTTATGTTAGGAACCTGGGTGGGAATTCCCAGATATGCTCAGAATTAGTCCAAAATGACAAAAATACACGAACCCACAGACATTGCCAACATCCTAGCTGACAGGTTCAGCGCAAACTTCTCCCACCAAAGGGCAAATATCTATCCCAGCAGATTGCTGCCCCCCTGACATCTCAGATGCTCAGGTAAGAGCTGCCCTCTCCAAAGCAAAAAACACAGCATCAATGGGATCAGACGGTGTTCCGGGCTGCATCCTACATGAACTCCAAGAAGAGCTAAACCCAAACATAAAACTACTGTTCAATCTCAGCCTTACTACAGGATATGTACCCAAAGAGTGGCGTACAGCAACAGTGGTCCCTCTCCACAAAGGTGGTGCCTCAACAGATCCTGGAAACTATTGCCCCATAAGCCTGACTAGCTTGGTCTGCAAAGCTATGGAAAGGATCATCATGGACCTCATAAATAAAGATATTGGGGACCTACAGACACTGGATCCTACCCAGTTCAGCTTTGTTAAGGGCAGATCCTGTCTCTTAAACCTGGTCAATTTCTTTGAAACAGTCACCAAGGCCATTGACGAGGGGAAGGTAGTACACACAGTCTACCTGGACCTCGCAAAAGCCTTCGATACAATACCCCACTCGGGCATTATAGATAAGCTCACCAGCTTAAATATAAACCTCTATGTCACTAGATGGGTTGCAAACTGGCTCAAGGACAGAACCCACATGGTTAGAATTGCTGGAGCCATGTCAGACTCCAAACCAGTTACAAGTGGCATCCCACAAGGCTCAGTCCTGGGACCTCTCTTGTTCGGTATATATTTCTTGGAGGTACAGGCCAACACGGAAGGACTGTGGCCGACCAAGTTCGCAGATGACTGCAAACTGGGCGCCATAATCGACTCTCCAGCCAACACAAGCATCCTCCAAAAGGGCCTCATAGAAACAGACAACTGGTGCCAGAGCCATGGCCTCAAGCTAAACACCAAAAAGTGTATTGTCATCCCCTTTGGCAAAAACAAAGTGCCCACAAATTACCACATAGGTGGTAATCCATTAAGTACAGAAGAAGTAATTAGGGACCTGGGGACCCAGGTTGATAGCAATCTCTCATTTGGCAACCACGTGGCCAAAGTGGTTAGAAAAACATTTTATATAGCCCACCTAATCATGAAGGGATTCACATCTAGATCAGGGGAGGTCATTGTGCCTCTTTACTCATCCCTCATCAGGCCCATAATTGAGTACAATGCCCCTTTTGGGATGTACCTTACCAGACACCTGCAGGAACTGGAAAGACCCCAAAAGTACCTCACCAAGAGGATCAAAGGGCTCAAACAGATGCCATATGCTGCCCAGTTAAAGAAACTCCAGCTCTACTCAGTGGCATACCGCCTGCTCAGAGGCGATCTGTGCCTGACGTATAAAGCAATGTTCAACCCGGAATTAATGGACATGCTGCACCTCAGAAAATCCAAATCCCATCGAGCCACGCGCTCGAGAGACTTTAACCTCAGCACTGAAATAAATAGGACATGCTGGAGGGACAGATTCATAACCCAGAGGCTCCCTTCACTCTGGAATAAAATCCCAGACCAGGTTAGGCAGAGTCCCTCATTGACTCTCTTCAAGAGGAATCTTGATGAGTGGATGGGAGATCGTAGGTTTACCCCGGGTCTCACTTCTGTGTCACTGTTAGACAGAGACACAGTATACTAACCTCGAAAAAGGGCATAGCAAAATTAATTTAAAATGGGTGGTGAAAGCCAAACACACTTTGGCTAGGCTTATAAATGCCCTAGGGCAGATAGCCTAGTATGGACCTATGAACCTATGAACCTTCATACTTACTGTTCATATCATTCAGTTAGTAACACACCTTCAATATCATTTGAAATGCTTTTGACATTTGCTGCTAATATTCCTGTGCCATCCCTTTTTGTGTCCTACTTATTTCTATTTTTTTCTTTTTTACTACACACCCACACTTCAACAGATTTATCATCATTTTCTTTTTCTTTTGCTTCCCTTTCTTCCCTTCCTATTGCTGCATATCTCTTTTTATCTTACACTGCAATACTTTCTCTTTGTAAAACATTTCCTTACACATTTCTATCATCCTTCTCCATACTAGTTGCATTTTCTTCCTTAGTTATTTTCTCCATAATACATTCTCCACCAATATCATTAGTTAGGTTATCATCAGATTGTCTTCCTTCTGAAATATTTCTTCTCTAACCCCTCCTTTCCTAGTAAATGGCAGTCAAAACAAAAGTGTCCAAATTCATTGCATTTTCTGCACTTAGTCTAACATTTTTGTGGCATGTTCCCTTTCATTGTTTTGACCAAATCTTCTTTATTAGAGTTTTTTTAATGAAGTGCTTCTAATCCGAACCAAACAAAAAAAAAAGCATGGTTTATTTTGACCCTGATACCTGACTGTTCCCTGTTTCCCATTCACAGTTATAACGTTTGAAATATGCTGAAATTTTCCATCATGTGCAACCATCATCACCTATTCTTCCCACTCCCCTGTCCAAACACTTCTTTCATCATATTTTATTAATCTCTTGCATCTTAATACACACACAGAGACAAAGGGCTTTTTTTAAGCTCCACTATATCAAATGTTATGATTGCACATTTTATTTTCTTTCATAAATGCAGTCCCAGGTTCTAAAAAAATATACACATTATGTGGTGCAAACACACTCTTTTCTTCACTTCATTCATAAATTTTTGAAGTAAAGTAAAAATTTCAAAGTAAACTCAATGAAGTCTTCTATCCTAAGTGTATTAATGCTCTTATATCCAGCAAATGTAAAATAATATGCTATAAGCTGATAACTGTTAATATTGTCACTTTTCTTGGTTTGAGTCTAACCACTGGTCTTTTCTTCTGGTTTTGTTGTCATTACATCAGTACGTGTCTTCTTTCAGCTTAAATCATATCATTTTTCTATTATCTGTTTATCATTTCTACATATGTAAAAGTTTTCTTATTCAGAAAAAGATTATAGGCTGTCTAGTTCCTTGCCTGTATTTTCTGATTCAACAATCACTCAAAACCTATTATGCTACAGAGAAATGGAGGTAAACCAGTAGGATACATATTCCCAAGTGCAACATTGAAAGCATCAAGTATGCCACAAACTATGTCTTCATCATCTTTTACTCCCTGCATCTTCAAAGAGCAAGTCATCAATGTTGTCTCCAAGGCTAAGAACACAGCCTCCATGGGAGCAGATGGTATTCTGGACTGTGTTCTTAATGTTCTAGCTACTCCATTAGACACTCTATTCAACTACAGCCTGATACTGGCTTTGTCCTCACTGAATGGAAAACAGCAATTGTTATCCCCCTCCACAAGAGTGGCTCGGCAGCATACCCCAATAACTAAAGACTCATAAGTTTATCCAGCCTCATCTGTAAGGCAATGAAACAAATCATCCTGGACCTCATAAATAAGAATATAGGTGACCTCAAAACCCTGGATCTGTCCCAGTTTGGTTTGTCAAGGGCAGGTCATGCCTGCTAAATCTGGTGGATTTCTTTGAGAACATAATCAGAGCCATAGATGAGGGCAAAGTCATGCACACAGCCTATCTTGACTTGGCCAAGGCCTTCAACACTATCCCACATGTGGACATCACTAACAAACTAACCCAGTTGAATATCAAACCCTATGTTGTCAGGTGGGTTGCAAACTGAATCACAGATCAATGACACTCAGATAAAGTGGGAAACTTTTCTCTACTACTAGACCTGTTACCAGTGGGGTCCACAAGGGTCAGTGCTGGGCCCCCTCTTGCTTGGCATATACTTCTCAGAAGTCCAGGCCAAAATGGAGGGGCTATGGCTAACCAAGTTTGGGGATGACTACAAATTAGGTGCTATCATTGAATCCCCCTGAGTACTTCAAAAGGGGCTTACACAGACCAATGAGTGGTGCCAATGGTTTGAAATTAAATGCTAAAAAATGTGTTATCATTCACTTCAGTAAAAACAATGCCCCTACTGATTATAATATAAACAGTAATACCCTAAGTACCAATTCAGTAGTGAGAGACCTGGGAACACAAGTTGACTGTAACGTCAACTTTGACCTCCATGTGTCTACTGTGGTGAGGAAGGCATTCCACATCACTCACCTGATTACCAAAGGCATCGCATCACCTCAAGAGCAAAATAAATTATAACTCCCCTGTACTCATCCCTCATTAGGCCTATTATTGAATATAATGCTCCCTTTGGTATGCACCATACCAGAAACCTGCAGCAACCTGAGAGACCTCAGAGATTTCTAACTAAGAAAATTCAGGGTCTCCAGCACATTTCTTATACGGGAAGACTGAAGTTGCTGTCACTGTACTCAGTAGCAAATAGACTACTTAGAGGCGACTTATGTCTGGTTTGCAGAGCTATCTCTGACCCAAATCTAATGGAAATGCTGCACATCCATAAGTGAAACGGGACCATAGTTACCTGTTCCAGGCACCTCAGTCTAGCCTGCAACATAAAGCGGACCTGCTGGAGAGACAGATACATCTCTCAGAGGTTGCCACTCCTCTGGAATAGGCTTCCACCTATATGACGCTGTTTAAGTGCAACCTGGATGACTGTAAATTTCTGCTGTGGATCATCCCGGCTTCCCTCCTGGACATGGGTAGTCTATGCTAGAAAAACCTTGGACATAGACTATATAGTATTATACTGGGACTTAACTGCTAGACTTGTAAACACTCAAGTCAATAGACTAGTAACATCCCATGAAACTATAAACAGAAATCATCATCCAATTAGTTTACCTATCTGCTTGGAAAACTTTATGAAAGTGCTATACTTTTTTTCTACCACTTTCAGCTAAGGAGATGTTTGGTATTTATCAGCCTGGCTTCTTGACTGGATGATCTTGTACTGCTAGTATTGTAAATGTTTTTTTTTTCTTTTTTTCACAATCTTTATAACTTTTTGCAGTTAAGAGTGGGATTCAGAAAACTTTCTCTGCACTTACAAACTGCAGCGGCCAAAAGTTTCAGTTTCTATGATCACAGGAAATATAATTCAGAGACATGTTTTGATGGAATGAGAACTGGTTAATGAGTGTGTGCCTGAATTGGGTATAAATACCACCAACATTTAACAGCACTTTTTGGTGGTAATTACCACTGGCAGCCCATACATCGCTTGGGTTAAATAATTTTTACTGAAAAAAGACTGTAGGCAGGCTGCTGCCTTGCATGACTTTTCTGTTTCAACAGTGGGCTAATTAAATTATTATTGCTTATGACAGAAATCATAGGAAGTCCCATGGTACTGTATCTTGCAACCATTAGGCCTTGCTCATTCCCATCCTAGACTCTACCTCCATTATAGAAGAGGGCTATGTCAGTCTTGCCTTGCCTACTGTGAATTTATGAATACCCATCCAATTATCCAGGTCCCATTTGAAGAAACATAGCATATTACACTATATAAGCAGAGAGTCTATTCCAGAGGTGAGGGAGATGTTGAGTAATGAATCTGTATCAGCACTTTGTTTAAGTGATCTGCTGTAGCAGGTTTAGATCCTTTGTTCAGGTATTTATGGAGACAAGAGATCCTGGACTACTGGGCCCATGTTTGCTTAGTAGGAAGGAATAGATTTCCCCTGAAGAACCCATAAGATACAGAAAAAGAGAGCAATGCTTCTATTTCTTTTTCTGATAGTTTATGGATTTTATGCTTATGATTCTCTTTATTAGGAATCTCAGGGCCCTTCCCAGTTGTTTGATATATCTGGAAAGGTACCCCGATTTTCTTATCAGTGCTAAATACATGGGGGAGTAACCTCTTCAGATCCATATAATATTCAGTTGGCTATTAGCTGTTCCAAGTAGAAGGATTTCCTGACAACTTTTTCTTCATGCTAGACAGATGAAAGGGCATTATCTACCCAGGTTCCTAGGTCTCTAACTAAATTTTCATTTTGAAGTGGAGTATTGATTGTCAGTTTTATATACTGCAGGGTTGTTTGTTCACCAAGTCTGACAATGCTGCATTTTTAACATTACACTTAAGCTCTTTTTCAATACACCAGGCATTTTTATTTATTTATTTATTTATTTATTTTACATTTGTTTACCGGAATGTCCGATTGGATCAGAAGCCCGTTTTCAGTGGAGGCTCGCCCGGGGAAAAAATGTCCACTACAAAAAAGTTAATATGTGTAAATTCATGATGGATGGCTTCTATGTAAGGAAGGTTCCAGGAACCTTCACGGCTTCACCCAAACCATTACCTTAACTACTAGGCTCAATAAACACACTAATCGAGAAAGCATTTTAGACTGGATACTCATAAACAGACCAAAAACTAATTACAAAGTAGGAACCTTGCCAGACGATGTTAGTGACCACTCCTTAACTTTTATAACAAGAGAAAAAACTGACTGTCCAAATCCCCACACTACTAGAAAAATACGCACCATCAAACATTTTAATCCTGACCTATTTCAAGCCGAACTCAGCGCGTGTAACTGGAACCCACTAAAAACACTTCCTCTTGAAGATGCAGTACTACATTTTAACAAAATATTTCTATCCATTCTTGACACACATGCACCAGAACATGCTATTAGAATAAAATCCAATACAGCCCCTTGGCTCTCCCATGAAACTAAAAATCTTATTCTCGCTAGGAATAAAGTCTGGGCCAGCTGGAGATCCCACAGAAATAAAACAGATCTCCAACTCTTTAGACAGCATAGAAATCTAACTAAAAAAGCAGTCATAGCCGATAAAAAGAAATTCTACATTGACCTTCAACAAACCCATCTTAACAATTCTAAACTTTTCTGGTCCTCAATCAATAAACTCCTCTCACCAGGAACTTCCAAAACACCTTCCCCTCTAAATGCAGACCCTAATACCCCACAACAGACTGCAGATGCTCTTAACTCTTTCTTCACTGAAACTATCCAAGCACTAGCTAAACAACTTAATGCTAACAACGTCTGTCCTCTGAGTAAACCAACCAACTCCTCTTTTAACTTTTCTCTACAGCCTATCCCCACATCATATATTCACAGACTTCTTCTTAAGCTAAAACCATGTACCCCCTCTGCTGATAAACTCCCTTCCCTTTTTCTTCAAAAGGCTGCTAAGGTTGTTGCATATCCCATATCTATTCTTATAAATAGGACAATTAGTGAAGGAATCATCCCCGAAGTATGGAAGGTATCTCATATAATCCCTCTTCACAAAGGTGGAAACTCAACTGACTACTCCAACTATAGGCCCATCGCCCTCCTCTCACCGCTGTCCAAAATTATGGAAAAATGTATCCACCTTCAACTCGTACAATATCTCTCAAAACATAACATAATAGCTAACTGCCAACATGGCTTTAGACCACATCACAGTACTACCACTGCCCTACTTTCCTTTGTAGAGACTATAAACCAGAACCGAAACAACAACTTACTCTCTTCGGCCCTCTTCATTGACCTCTGCAAAGCATTCGATATGGTAAACCACCCCTTATTACTTAATACTCTCGAATCCATCTCATTTGATCCCCCAGCTATTAAATGGTTTAAATCTTACCTCACTGACAGAAAACAAGCTGTTCTCTGGGACAATCACATCTCATCTCTCCTGCCTGTTTCCATTGGGGTTCCTCAAGGCTCTATCCTCGGCCCACTTCTTTTCTCCCTCTTCATTAATGATCTTCAAACTACAATCCCTCAAGCAACCTGCATTCAATATGCAGATGATTCAACACTCATTTGCTCGGCTCCTTCTACCCCAGAACTAACCTCTCTCACCCAAAAAGTATTCAGTACAGTAGAAACATGGTTCTCTAATCGCTTCCTCTTACTAAATGCCAAAAAAACCAAACTTCTTCTTTTTTCTCCCACAGCTAGAACCTCCCCTTTAAATTTCTCCATCTCTTCAAACAGCGCCACTGTTATCTTACCCAACACTTCAACTAAATTATTAGGCGTTACAATTGACAATAAACTCTCTTTCGACCTACACATTAACAACTCCATAAAGTTAGTTAACAGAAAGATAGGATCCTTATATCGAATCAGACCTTTTCTTACACCACCTACCAGAACAAGGATTGCTCACTCTCATCTTATATCAACTCTTCTATATGCTGCGCCTATCTTCACTAACCTCAAAAAAAACAGCCTTAGCAAACTGACAACCTGCTATAATAACATTGCCTGCTTTGCTACTGGTAATCCCTATAGAACTCATCACTGCCTCAACTTACAACTTCTAGGCTGGCCTGAGTTTCAAAACTATCTTTTAATCCATCAACTCTGCATTGCCCATAAAATACTATACCAACCTAATAACACCCCCATACTCTCTCAACTCATAACCCCGTATAAAAATCTCAACTCTCTCCACTCATCCAGCAAACTTCTGACAAGCTCAACAAAGTCTAATAATAATGCTGGTGACTCTCTATTTACCAATGCTATTGGGTCAAAATGGAATTTGTTACCCACTAGCTTAACAAAGATAACTTCATTGCCCCTCTTCAAACAAAACATTAAAAGGCATTTCCAAAATCACTGGCTTTGCTCCTGTCATAAACCTGATTAGTCTATCTCTATTACTACCCAACAGAACTTTTCTATTCCCATCCTCATTATTTCCCCTTACCCTTGCTCCTTTCCATATAAATCCAATCAATTTTTTTTGTCCCTACTTGTTAATTGAGAATTGAACTGTATGGAGTAGTTATAGTAACTAACTCCTGTACTAGTATTTTACACATAAGAGTGTTATCTTTTATTTTTATTTTTATTTTTATATGTTTTTACTTGCTAACTCTATTACTAACTCTTAGATGTTCATTATTATTAGTACTGTTAGTACATTTTGTATAACAATTTGTGTGTGTGTAAAAAAAAAAAAAAAAAAAAAAAAAACATTTTTACTTCTTCTCAGAATGTATCTCACTCTGTGGAGCTTTTCTCCCCGGGCCTCTACTGAAAATGGAAATTCATCCAGCTAGACTAGCCCGGTCAACAAATGTAAAATAAAAATAAAATAAATAAAATAAAATATGTCAGAGGGAGATTTGACTATGGCTGCAAGTTGGCAGTCATTCACAGACTTGGTTAGCCATAAATTTTGTTTTTAGCCTATTGGTTAGGGAAGTAAATAGGGAACAAAAGCAGTCTCAGCACTGATCCCTGCAGGACTACAATGGTCACCTTCAATGGTCACCTTCATGTTCTTTGATTTTGCTCCTGCAACCCACTTTATTTCACTGTTTTATTTATTTATTTTCTGTATGTATGACCAATTTGAAGTAACAGGGCAGTGGTCATTGAAGTTGTTAAGTATCATGGCTAAACAAATGCATCTGTGTTGATGTTAGTAATTATCAGATAAAGAGTAGAATCTTTTTTAGTTAGTGAGTTAGGTCTAATAGGCATCTTTACTAGATGTTCAAAGTTATATTGTTGCAGCATTCTATCAAATAGTTTTTCTTCAAGACAAATTTTGTGATGCTTGTTGGGAAGATGTCAAGGATAGTTTGTTATATTGCTAATTGTCAGGAATGAGGGAAATGTATACTGTGGCAATAAGGAAAGTTGTGCATTTTCTTCATTGAAGTTGGGAAGAGACCCAGTTTGATGTTTTATTTTCAGTGTAATTGTGACAAAGTTGTTATTATATCAGGATTACAGTTTTATTTGCCTAGTAGGCTGTTTCCACTTCTAGTATGTGAGCCTGGTCTTTGGTCTATGAACATTATATAATTTGTCTGTATAAATGTTGATTACAGAAGTTGTCTTTCAGCCATGTTTCAGGGGTAACTACAACATCTAGCTGCAAAGTAGCAAGCTGTGCTTCCATCGTTGTTCATTTATTGTTAATGATGCATTGGTTAAGGCAGGCTATTTTCAATTCATTAACTCTGTTCCATAGTAGGCTGAGCCTATCAGTTTGTTGGAGAAGGCTGTGGTTGGTATGGTTATCATCAGCTTGAAGGAGTTTTGGTGCTGATAGATACAGTTTAGTTTGATAAGGTGGTATTCTGTATGTTGTTATAAAATGAGTTGTTTTGTAGGAGAAATGTTTATATTGTGCATTGTCTTCTGAAAAAGCAGGTAAGTAACCTGATGTAAAATAAGAGATTTAGGGACTTGACTATTTTGAGGCAAAAGGCTGTTGTTAGGCTGTTGCTTCTCTGTAATGTAAGAAGAGATGTTGCTAGTGATCCAGATACAGCAAGTAAGGGGTATGGTGATAAGGAATATAAAAACTGCAAGCCTGAGGTAAGTCATATTGATTTTTATGGGTAAAAGGTGTAGTGTATTAGGTTAGAAAAAAAAAGATTGCAGTGTGACAGGCACGTTAGGGTAAGATAGTGGGCTGAATGCAGCAATTGTTTATATAGTAGTTTAATATATGTAGGCTGTAGTCTGTACTATATAGGAGAGTTCTGTTTGAAGTTAGTCACTATCTAGGCTGCCTGTGCAGTTAGGAGGCTAGAAACAGTAAGCTTTTCAGGACAGTTAGAAAGTAACTGCATAAAGGATTTCAAGGTAATACATTAAAGGCACATGTTTTTTTAAATGGACTTGATTTTGCTTTTCCACTACAGTTTACTGCACTTATGTTTAAGATTTTGTTCTTCCACTACTGTTTACTGCACTTATGTTTAAGATTTTGCTCTTCCACTACAGTTTACTGCACTTATGTTTAAGATTTTGCTCTTCCACTACAGTTTACTGCACTTATGTTTAAGATTTTGCTCTTCCACTACAGTTTACTGCACTTATGTTTAAGATTTTGCTCTTCCACTACAGTTTACTGCACTTATGTTTAAGATTTGTGGAGTAGATTTGGTATCATTCCTTCTGTGCAATTTAAACATAGCTGTCACATCTTTGGAAACAGCTGAAACTTGTTTGGCAAGGTAGTGTTCTAGATAGTGCCTCCAGTGGTGATCCATCCCCCAACGGTGGCATCATCCCTGCGGGAGGATAAATCTCGAAAATTTCCCCCTCTGAAAATTGAAATAAGAACATGTTGTTACAAGCTTTAACACATTATCTGAGCAGTGCTCACTTGCCTGTAAAGTAATATTTACAAATAAAGAAATATCTTTAGACAAGAAGCAGCTTTGAGAGCCCTACTTTCATTTTTAACCACATTTCTGTTGTGTGATACTGCAAAGGAGCTTTCCATGACTATATTATTTTGGAGAACGTAATACTTCAACTGGGACACTGCTATTTTTTTTTTCCTGTAAGCCATGAGTTTTTAGACTAATGATGTTTTTCACAGAGGCTGATTGATAGAGAGAGAGATAGGTGTTTCGGTGCCACTTAGGGTGCCTGGAATATTGAATGAGGGAAGTTAAAGCCCATGTGCAACCTAGGATGCCAGTACATATGATTGCAGGGCACATAGAAGAATTGGCTGAGGAAGATAGGTTATAAGTTGCCGCTGAATTAGTTGAAATAGTGGGAAGGAGAGACATAGGAGCCTATCTGCCACTTAGGATGCCTGAAATGTACAGTAAAAGAAAAAGGAGATAGTTAAGAGTGTAAAAATAGAATACATAAGAATGGATGATTTGTAGCCTTGCTGCCACCTAGGGTGATTGTTCTATTGACAGAAGAACATTCTGCAAGGGAGAAAAAGAGCCAATCTGCCACCTAAGTAGTTGTGAATCTAGAGAGTTGGAAGATGAGAAGATGAGAAAGGGACGATTGACAGTATGTCAGAGTTGGTGATTGGAATAAGTTAGAAGGGACTATAGATGTACAGCAGATAAAACAGTAAAACTATTAGTTATAACTTGGAGCCTATCTGCCAGCTAGGCTGAGTGAAATAAGGAGAGAGGGATATAGAAAATGGTATGTTATGGTTGTGGTAATGGAGAATGAAATAGAGTAGCTGCCATTGAATCTGAATTTAATGTTAAAATGATGTAATTTAAAACTTATCTGCCACGTAAGTCTAAGGTACAGTACATGCAGGATAAATATGTAGGAGAAAAAGAAAATGTTGGTACAGAGGAAGTGATCAGGAGTCAGGATAATAAAGAGAAGGGAACTAACTCTGGGTACCCACAAGGCTACCCAGAGTTTACGTATATGGAGGATGGGGACTAGTTACTCCTGAAATGAAGAGGTATACAATTGTACAAAGATTCTGGGTAATAAGTGATGCTCATCATATTAATCTACATCCTCCAGCATGAGTTTCTTATTTAGGCTCCAGCAGGATAAGTGGCACCATCATATTTTCCTTAGCTTGCTTCATTGTGTTGATAGCTGCAATTGGTTGGCATTTCATAAAAAAGGCCCTAAGACTGTGGATAATATTTTTGTCAGTATTTGAAAATTAGAGGGGACAGGCACAGGCCATCCCTGGTGAAGTAGTGTGGTCTGTCAATCAAACCCTCCCTGGCTGACAAATATTGGACCCCCTTCAAATTACAGCAACAACTAAGCCAATTATTGAAGTCAGTACTTTTTGTTAATATTGTGACATCATCTTGGAGAAGATCAAATGCTGCTCAATGCTAGGTTCATACTTGCCTGGGATACATAATCCAAGAGATCTATAAGGTCTCTCATCATATAGTCCAAGGAAGTGCTTTTCTAGTAATGGCACCCACATTTACTATGTCTGAGTAATACTGGTATTTGTTATTTAAGGGCTTGAAAACACACGTGATCCTGACACCAGACGAACAACTAACTGTCACTCTTTCCTTGTTCAGCAAGGCAATGGATAGATCAGTATGTCTTCTAATGGAGTCACCTACAACTAGAATGTTTGGTTTGGTGGATGCCGGCCTTATGGGCTCAGCATCCATGACTTTGGTACTCCTTGCTCTATGTGAGGTGGTAAGCTTAGCTGCTCAAGAGAGTCATCGAGGGAACTTTGTGCCTTTGTTGAGTTTGGAAGGTATTTGAGGTTTAGGCAAGATAATCTTTAGAACCTCAACCTGTAAGGTGTTGTATGTGATGTGTCCTGAGGTGTGGTGTGTGATGTGTGGTAAACTGCTGACCATCCTGATGGCTGAGTTCTCTGTGTGATATTTTAGCCTAGAGTGCCATTAAATATATACCTCTCTCACACACTGTGTTATACTGTTTGCATAAGGGATGATCATTAGAAAGCATGAGACAAGTCTTGCATTGTCTCAAAATACCCACTTCAATCAGGCTGGCTACATACTTACTGACAAGTGCTTGTCCTTGGTTATGACAGGAATTATTTAGGGAGCTAGGGTGACTGTAACTGCTTGGAGTTGGGTTGGTGTTAGGATGGAGGGATTCATTTAGGTAGACTTACTATTGATCCACAAGGGGCTGCCTAGTTTCTTGGGCTGAGGTATACAAATATCCTGGACAGACTTTACTACCAGTCAGGGTGTGATTTATTGTGCCTGGTGCAGATTATTGAAGCCTCAGGCTTAGCTTAGATTACTAACATTGTGTGCATTTGTAAAGGCTTCCTATAGAAAATAGGCTTTTGCTCAGCCAATCAACAGCAGAAATATAGAGTGGTATGCTGGGTGCAACTTGGCGTGGTTTCTTTTCTTCTCTTTCTTATGAAAAACATCATTTGGAATACAGTAACAGGAAAACTCCACAAGCAAATACCAGCGTTGCTCAGCTTTCAACTGTAATGTCACAAGCAGCAGAAGTAAATCCCAACTAGAACAATAGAAAAAACAGATGCAATCTTCAATAAGCAACCCAGTTAGTACGATAAATCCTTTATTTGGACAAAAAGACAAGCTCAAAACAAGCGCTTTCGCCTGGTTGTACCGGGCTTTATCAAGTTCATTAACACAAATAGTTCCAAGTCTTTTATACTCTTGAAAGTTGATCATGTGATCTTAATAACTTAATTGATTAATTGTGAAGTGGCTAGGTAAATTACTGACCTTAAATGGAAATAGTACAAATTTTGTTAAAGAAATAAAAATATAATGTTCAGCCTAAGAATAAAATCCATCCGAAAAATAAAGCGTGTAAAAAATATATATGTATGTTTAAAACCATTGCAAGCATTGCAAAAATTCATAAAAATGTGTGTTTGTTAAAAAAGAAGATAGAATTTATTAAACCCTTACAATGCACTGACAGCTGTTGAATAGAACTAGAATCATTTGGAATACCTGTATGAAACTAAGATCAGCAAAGCTCGTATATCCCAGTTCAAGGCTTTCCATGCTTCTCAGATTCTTGAGTAAAAGATCTGGGATGAGCACAGCCTGGTGCAGATTATAGCAGACATGCTAGCGAGGAATACAATCAAAGTAAGTCAGCAAATCCACCCAGTGGAGCTCTGAAACACAGAAGCTGTAACAAATCACAGTTCTCTCACTATGAAGACTCTTTGCTACAGGTCTAAGGTCCCAGGAAGTCTAGAAGTTCAGGAGTTTTAACTTTTAGAATGGGGGCCAGGGGAAAACAGTAATTAGTATAACAAAGAAGAGAGAACAGCAGGGAGTGTATTACTTAATGGAACAGTGAGGAGATATGAGGGTTTTAACAATAACAATCAGAAAACAAGGAAAAATAGCAGTATTTGTAACAAACAGAAAGATCTGTAAGTGCAGCTTAAGCAGCCAATAAATTAACAATATCTAATCATTTCAAACAGAATTGAAATATAAACTGCTTTAAAGGCACAGATCTTAGAGGAAATTCACAGTACTGCTACTATTTTAAATAAAATCACAACACCATCAGCTACAGCACCAGACCAGGCAGGAAATTGCAAGAAAATGTACTTATGGGAAAAAAGTGAAGTATAGATGTTAAAGTGAGATACAGCTCCTGCAGCAAAATCATAATATTGCCACTCTTGCTAATAAAACTACAAGACTATGGCACTAGACCAGGCAGAAATTAAAAGTAAATGTAGTTATGACAAAAAAAAAAAAAAACAGTGAAAGATTTATGAACATGTAAATGAAGTATATCACAATTATCCCATTGTTATGAATAACACTGCAAAACTATGGCACCAGACCAGACAGAACATTACAAACAAGTAAGCTCTTAGGTAACATGAACAAATAGTTTAAAATTAACAAAAACTGTTATTAAATCAGAGGTGATATAAAGTCCAATTGAAATATACATGGAACATTGTCATAGTTATTTATTTTTTTTTTTTATGTAAAATGCTGTTTGGAATACCTAGAGGGCACCAGGGTCAGCAAAACTCATTTTTCAGAGTTCAAGGTTTCCATGCTTCTCATAATCTTGAGTAAAAGAAGAGCAATTTTTGTTGTGATGTTTCCTTGAAGATGACCATATTCAAAGTGCCTTTCATGTATGCATCCAGTTAACATCACGGAGTCAAGACATTTTGGGCACTGGCTTCTTTAAATTAGTGACTTATCAATTAGTGGCCGCACATGAAAGAGCAAGACATAAGAAACAAAATAGCATTAAGACTGTTAATATAGCACACATTACAGTTTAGATATTAATCAATGTCACTTTTTTATATTTTAATATTTAGATATTTTTATAACTGAGAAACATGTTACTGAGGGGCACAGTGTGAAATACCATAGCATGCAACAATAAAATTCTGTCAGTGTCCATGTGTAAGGCATTAAAGTAAAAATACTACTGGTTCAGCATTAGCAACTGTGACAACATTACACAGCTGTAATGAAAAAGGCACCTTACTACTGTACTACTGTACCACATAGTTATAGCAGCTACATGGTAGAACACAGTATATAGTAGTATGCTTTCCGCCACAGTGTTGAATGACTGAATCACAGTCTCTTAGCATGCAGGCAGTGCTGTGGTCATTACCATATTACAATAATAAGGGCATCTGGTGCTGTCTGAGCACTGATCTCCCATTGCTGGGAACTCACCAGCATCACAGGAGAAGCAGGCCATGATAAGCAGAGATAGCATGTTTGTCTACACTGTAGGAGTCTACCATGCATCGAAGACATAGGAACATTACTGTTATGAGTCTGTGACAGTGCTTGTACATTACTCAGTGCTGTCTGTGGGAAAAAAAAAACATACTATCAGGGGAGGAAGATTGCTGCATATCTGAATAATGGGTAATGTTCATCCACATTCATATAAGTTCTGGATCAGTCACTAGTACTTTTCAAACACTGGAAATGACTGACAATAGAATACCTTAGATAAAGCACTTAGCTGTTACTGAGGAACATTTCCATAGACTGGTCAGATAACAGTTGATAATAATAACCATCTGTAATAAAACAGGTGCTGTAAATGGTTGCAGCTGCTGAAAGACAATGATAAAGGCCATTTCCAAGCATCTCTAGCTACCCCTAAGCACTACAGATCATTTAATTAGATTTTGGAAATTACAGAAGATATCAAAGAGAAGCATTTTCTTTTTTTTTCAAAATAAAAAGTTTTTAGAAATTAGAACCCTTTTAGATGGTGATAAATAAACTTAGGCTTATTTATTATTGCCTTTGTAAATACGTTCCTTTTCTTATAGGGAGAGAGATAAAGGCCTGACTGTGATTAATGTAACTTAAGCTCATTTTGCAGCTTTGACACCTATTAGAATTGGCACAGACAGAAAGAGAACTGATGAGAATGAATCACATTTGCCTCTTCTGGTGGTGAGTGAGGAAAGGTGTGGAGGTGTCCACCTAATGCTATGATGAGGCACTGGCATCAATAGTGATATCAGTGCTTCTACACTGCAAGATTCTGGGCAGTTGAGGGATGCATCAGCTAAGTGATCACTTTCAAAGTTACCATCTCTCCTGACACCCCACCCCATCAGGGTCAAGCAAAAAACTTTTCCAAAGCTGACTACAATCTCCTGAGAGCAGGTATAAGCAGCTTCACAGCCACCATCCCTTCAATTAGAACTAGCACTAATGTCCAAGCCTACACAAAAGAGCTATATGAGCACCTACATAGCTGTATGGACTCACCAATACATAACAGGACCACATCATCTTCCTCAAGAAAGAGTAAACCTGTCTGGTAGACAGCAGCAATAAACAAACTCTATAATAAAAAGAAAGAAATGCTCTTGAGGCCCAAGAAGGAGCAGGTGCCAGTTTGGAAGCAATCTCTCCTTTGTCTGAACAAGCAAATAAGGTCACTGGTGAAATCCTCTAAGGCTAACTTTGAGTCCAAATCAGCACATCCACTAAAGACAATCACAAGGCCTTCTTCACATATGTCCACAATCTCAAAGGAAACACTCAAATCTGCTCTGAACTGGTGGTCAAGAACAGCACATACACAACACATTAAAGTTAGCCAACCTGCTGGCAGACAGGTTCAGTGGAAACTTCACCCTGTTGCATACCTGTCAACCTCTTAGAGCAAGAAATCTGGACAAAGCCATTAATAAAAGTGGGGCAAAGGCTCAAAAATAGGGACACTTTTTAAACATTGCTCTCACAAAATTAGAAAGTTGAGGGAATAACAAATTTTGCATTAGCATTACTTTTCTAAAGGGTATAAAGTCTGAAACTCAAATGTCGGTCATTATTTTCTAACTTCAGTTTGCAATGATTTGCCACTAATTTGCCAGAAAACCACAATTTTATGAAAATCGGACCAAGATATGAGGCAAATATCTAGACATTATGGGAAAATCTGTACAGTTGAGAAGTATGCCCCCCCTGTCCCCTATCAGTAAACCAGGACATCACCACCACCTGCCCCCCCTCCCCTCATCACCAGGGAGCAGGTCTTTAATGCCCTATCAAAGGCAAAAAATACAATCTCGATGGGACCTGACAACATCCCTGGCTGCATCCTACATGAACTCAGGCATGAGCTTTCAACTCCATTAGGCACCCTATACAACCAAAGTGTGAGCACCGGCTTCATCCCAGCTGAATGGAGGACAACCACTGTCATCCCTCTACACAAAGGTGGAGTGTCCACTGACTCAGGCAATTAGAGGCCCATCAGCTTAACTAGCCTGATCTGCAATGCCATGGTTTTCTCAAATGGAGATCATGCCTGTTAAACTTGGTCGACTTCTTTGAAACAGTTACCAAAGCCATGGACGAGGGGAAGATGGTGCACACCACCTACCTTGACCTAGCCAAAGCTTTCAACACTATTCCCAACTCAGGAATAATAGATATATTTCCCAGCTAGGCATCAACCCATATGTTACCAGATGTGTAGCTAATTGATAGAAACCACACAGAGAAAATAGGGGAAGCCACCTCTAGTAGTAGACCTTCAACAAGCAGTGTATCCCAAGGATTCGTCTTGGGACCTCTACGCTTTGGGATATACTTTTCTGAGGTGCAAGGCAAAACCAGTGGTCTGTGACTGACCAGGTTTGCAGATGACTGCGAGCTGGACTTTGTCTTAAATTCCCCTAGTGATGTGAACATCTTCCAAGAGGGTCTTACCCAAACTAATGACTGGAGCCAGAGGCATGGCCTCAAACTTTATACAAAGAAATGCATCATTATAAGTAAGTAATAGGTTCATAGATTAGTACTAGGCTAACTGCCCTTGCGAGCCATTTTAAGCCTAGCCAGTTATCCCCTGTGAGATTCAAACCCTGTACCTTGTGTTTGTAAGGCAAACACCTTAACCATTAGATCACCCTCCCCTTTGGGGAAAATGTCATCCCCAGTAATTATCACATCAGTAACGACATACTAAGCATGCAATCAGTCATGAGGGACTTGGGCACCCAGGTTGATAACAACCTGACTTTTGACCACCATGTTGAATCAGTTGTATGGAAGGCTGTCTAGATGGCGCACCTCATAAGTAAGGGTATTTCATCCAGGAACAAGGAGGTCATAATATCCCTGTACTCCTCCCTTATATGACCCATTATCAAGTACAATGACCCCTTCAGTATGTACCTTGCCAAGCACATGCAGCAGCTGGAGTGACCACAAAGGTTCCTGACCAAGAAAATCCAGGGTCTCAAACACCTTTCCTATACAGATAGGCTAAACGCCCTGTCCATCTACTCAGTCTCATACAGACTGCTCAGAGATGATCTGTGTATGGCATACAAGGCCATCTCAGACCCAGCCTTGATGGAGTTGCTGCATATCTGTAGGTCAAATTCCACTCGCACAACCCGCATGCAAGGCCTCAACCTGGTCTGTGACATTAATAGAATTTGTTGGCAGGATAGAGTTGTGTCCCAAAGACTCCCCCATCTGTGGAATAGACTCCTTGTCCATGTTCATAGGTTCATAGGTAGATACTAGGCTATCTGCCCTAGGGCATTTATAAGCCTAGCCAGTGTGTATTTGGCTTCCGCCTCCCTATTAGATTAGCCTACTGTGCCTGTGTAAAGTAGGTCACAGAAGGTACCCTTTTAAGATTAGTTTACTGTGCCTCTGTCTAGCAGGGACACAGGCGAGATCCCAGGGGTGAATTTGCGATTTCCCATCCACGAGTCCAAATTTCGCTTGAAGAGAGTCAGCGAGGGGCTATGTCTAACATGAATTGGAATTCTATTCCAGAGTGAGGGGAGCCTCTGGGAAATGAATCTGTCCCTCCAGCATGTCCTATTTATTTTTGTGCTGAGGTTTAGGTCCCTGGAGCGTGTAGCTCTAAGGGACTTGGATTTTTTGAGGTGGAGCATGTCCATTAATTCTGTGTTTGACATGGCTTTGTACGTCAGGCATAGATCACCTCTGAGTAGGCGGTAAGCAACTGAGTAGAGCTGGAGTTTCTTTAGTTGAGCTGCATAGGACATCTGTTTGTAGCTCATGATCCTCTTGGTGAGGTACTTTTGGGGTCTCTCCAGTTGCTGCAGGTGTCAGGTAAGGTACATCCCAAAAGGGGCATTGTATTCAATTATGGGCCTGATGAGTGACGAGTAGAGGGGCACAATGACCTCTCTTGATCTAGATGCGAACCCTTTCGTGATAAGATGGGCTATATAGAAGGTCTTTCTAACCACTTTGGCAACGTGATTATCAAAGGAGAGATTACTATCTACGTTGGTCCCCAAATCTCTAATTACTTCTTCCGTGCTTAATGGATTACCACCTATGTGGTAATTTGTGGGCACCTTGTTTTTCCCAAAGGGGATGACTATGCACTTTTTAGCATTTAGCTTGAGGCCGTGGTTCTGGCACCAAGCATCCATCTCTGTGAGACCCTTTCGGAGGATGCTTGTGTCAGCTGGAGATTCAATTATGGCCCCGAGTTTGCAGTCATCTGCGAACTTTGTCAGCCATAATCCCCCCGTGTTAGCCTGAACCTCAGAGAAGTATATACCGAACAAGAGAGGTCCCAGAACTGAGCCCTGTGGGATGCCACTTGTAACTGGTTTGGATTCGGACATGGCACCTGCGATTCTGACCATGTGGGTTCTATCTCTGAGCCAGTTTGCAACCCATCTTGTGATATAGGGGTTGGTATTTAAGCTGGTAAGCTTATTTATGATGCCCGAGTGGGGTATTGTGTCGAAGGCTTTTGCGAGGTCCAGGTAGGCTGTGTGGACTACCTTGCCCTCATCTATGGCTTTGGTAACTGTTTCAAAGAAATCAACTAGGTTTAAGAGGCAAGATCTGCCCTTAACAAAGCCGAATTGGGTAGGGTCCAGTGTCTGGAGGCTCCCAATGTCTTTGTTTATGAGTTCCATGATAATACGCTCCATAGCTTTACAGACCAGACTAGTCAGGCTTATGGGGCGATAGTTTCCAGGGTCTGTTGTGGCACCACCTTTGTGGAGTGGGACCACTGTAGCTGTACGCCATTCTTTGGGTATGTATCCTGTAGTAAGGCTAAGTTTGAACAGTGACTTAATGTGAGGGTTCAGTTCTTCTTGGAGCTCATGTAAGACACAGCCTGGGACACCATCCGGTCCCATAGATGCTGTGTTTTTTGCTTTGGAGAGGGCAGCTTTCACCTGTGCATCTGTGATGTCAGGGAGGTTACATTCAGTTGGGATAGGCGTTTGCTCCTTTGGGGGGGAAGGGGGGAGACATTTACGCTGAATCTGTCTGCCAGGATGTTGGCTATGTCTGTAGGTTCAGTATATTTTGTACCGTTATGCAACAATTCAGAGCATATCTGGGAGTTTCTGCCCATGTTTCTGACATAACTAAAGAAGGCCTTGTAATTATCTTTAGTGTCTAGGCCAATTTTTCTTTCGAAACTGGCCTTTGTTGATTTTATGAGGGATCGAAGTTTCTTGCTAATACTGATCAGAGATGCCTTCCCTTTTTGGGATTTTGCTCTGTCATGTAGTAGCTTCCTCCTTCTGTTGTATAGCTTATTTATGGCCGGGGTCCACCAGACCGGTCTCCTGTTTTTGGAGGAGTGAGTCTTGGTTTTATTTGGGATAGCATGATCCATGCATTCCTGCAGTTGCTCATAGAATGCATTTGTAAAGGATTCTGCGGATTGGGCTGTATTATCCTCTGGCCCAGGGGCTTTGAAGGATTCCACCTCAGTCTTGAGAAGTGCAAAGTTGGCTTTGGAGAAATTCTTTACAGTGATTTCCTTGGCTGGGGGTGGGGATGGGATATGGATGTCCAGGGAAATTTGTTTATGGTCTGATCTTACCAATGAGGGGTTTACCTCTGGTCTGGAACATAGAGTCCCCATGTTGGTGATGACCAGGTCCAATATGTCGTTCCCTCTTGTGGGAGTGGTGACCTGTTGTTCCATTGCGTTAGAGTTTATAAATTCAAGGAACCATTGGGCGAGGGTGTTGGGGCTTGAGTAGTTTTCCCAGTCAATGTTTGGGTAGTTGAAGTCACCCAGTAACATAGTGTTTGGAGAGACCTTCATATTCTCCAGTGTTCTCAGGAATGCCAAGTGGGGTTCCTGTAATAGGGAGGGTGTTCTGTAGCAGGCTACAAACTGAAAGGCAGTTTTGCCCACTGTTAGTTGCACATGGATGGTTTCTGATTCTTTGTGCAGTGCCACTAACCTGGAGATGTAGGTATCTTTGATGAATATAGATACTCCCCCCTCCTTTTGTGCTTCGGTCCGAGTTTTGGGGCCGAAACGCATGGTATGAGTTATAACCTGGTAGTACTAGGGTGCTCTCAGGAGCCTTGAACCAGGTTTCTGTTACTGCACAGACATCAATTTTTTCCATACTGAGGAGAGTCTCGAGTGCGTGCATCTTGAGGTTTAGACTTCTGGCATTGAGTAGCATTACCTTTAGTATTTTTATCTTTGGGTTTTCTATGGAGGTGGGTTTGTCCTTTGAGCCTTGCCTAAAAAAGGCACTATGGGGGTGGCAAGAGCCTTGGCCAGTATACGAAAGCCTAAGGGTGACAGGTGCAAGCCGTCCCTAGCAAAGCAACGTGGCTTGTCGAGCATGTCATCCCAGGCTGACAGACACTGGATCCCCTTTGAATGACACCAATACTTTAGCCAATTGTTGAAACTGATCATTTTGTCTTTATACTGTGGCATCATTCTTGGTGAGGGCAAGATGCTACGCAAGTTCAGGGACATACCAGCTTGGGCTACATGGTCAGAGAGCACCTCTATGTCTCTTTTCATGTAGTCTAGGGAGGTACGTCTCAGGTCATTCACACCAGCATGGACAATGATGGAGTCATACTTGTACTTGCTTTGGAGTGACCTGAGTGCTTGCGTTATGTGGCGGATCCTGGCACCTGACAGGCAGCTTACAGTGACCTTCTCCTTGTTCAGTCTGGTGAGTGGGATGTCAGTGTGCCGGATAATAGAGTCCCCTATAACAAGTGTATTTGGTGTGTTGTTTGGCCTTATGGGCTGTGACTGTGAGGCACACTGATTTGGTGAGATATGTGATTTGTGGGTATTGTTGAGGGGTGGCTGTTGCTTGAATATCTGCTTAGGAGGTCTTTGCTGTTTAGGCAGATTTTTATTTAGAGCCTCTGAGTATATTTTTGTGTGTTTACGTGTTGGGTATGCAGATGCAATAGGTCTGTGTGAGACTGGATTTGTGGTGTGGGTGGTTACCTTTTCCTCCTGACTGACTGTGCCAGTCTTGGGTAGAGAGAGCTCTGCCTCCAGTTTGGCTGTGTAACTGCATCTCTCACATGTATTAGAGTTTGTTGGAAGGAGGAGAGGGTTGTCTGTGTACATAAGGCAATTGTAACATTGCCTCAAAATTCCCAGATTCACCAGCTGGACTGGAGAAGCAGAGTACCTCACTAGACTGGAAAACTGGATGGGAAACAGAAAATACACCCCAGGATCCCACCTCTGACTTTGCTGGACAGGGGAATCAGGTGCTGACTTTGTGGGAACATGGGTAAAATTCTTGGCAAGGCTTATAAGGGCCTCCAGGCCTATAGCTTAGTATCATCCGATGAACCTATGAACCTATATAGTTGGGGGTATTGCATAATGAAGCAGTCACATGCCTTCACTTTGATATCAGTACAGCATGTCAGTAGTAAAGTAGAGCTACTAAAGCAGAAACTAACTCATCCTCTCTGAGCAGCAGTGATAGCTCCTAGATCTACTCCTCCATGGAACCTGCTTTGTCATCATAGGAGATGGCTGACAATCCTCAGTTTGTGGGGATAACAAATACTTGTCAACATGGTGTGAACATATGGTATAAAGGAGGGTAGAGCAGTAAAGAGAGTCACACTGCTGTGAAGGATCTTAGACCAGCCTATCATCTAGCCTAAGTAATCTGCAGCAATAAATAAATAAAACAGGCAAAGAAATATATAAGCAAGCATATATATCTATATGTTTATATAATTCCTGTACCATTAAACTGGTTTGATGTTATGAGAAATGTCAATAATTTTAGGAGGAACAGGGATATTTTGGAGGGCCAAAATCATCATGGAAATAATTAACAAGGACATAGGGAATCTCCAAACTCTAGATCCCATGAATTTGGTTTTGTGAAAGGTAGATCATGCCTGCTTAAACTGGTTGACTTCTTTGAGTCAGTCACCAGAGCTGTGGATGAGGACAAGGCAGTTCATACAGCCTACCTTTGACCTTTGATACCATTACCTACTCAGGAATTACTGATAAACTCACCAAACTAGACATCAACCCCTATATCACTAGATGGGTTGCAAATTGGCTCACAGATAGAACCCACAGTGTGAAAGTAGTGGACTCCAAGTCAGACTGCTGACCAGTCATGAGTGGAGTCCCACAGGGATTGGTCCTGGGTCCTCTCCTGTTTGCCATCTACTTCTCAGAAGTCCAGGCCAACACTGAGGGACTCTGGCTGACCAAGTTTGCAGATGACTGCAAACTGGGAGACATTAACTCCCCAAGTGATGCAGACATCCTACAGAAAGGCCTCACTGAGACCAATGACTGATGTCAAAACAATGGCTTTAAGCTTAATGCTAAAAAATGTGTCATCATTCCCTCTGGAAAAAATGCAGTTCCCAATAATTAACACATCGATGGGAGCCCACTGAACACTGAAGGCATTATAAGTGATCTGGGGATACAGGTTGACAGCAACCTCTCCTTCGACCACCACATTGCCACTGTGGTCAGATAGTCCTTCTATGTGGCACATCTCATTACCAAGGCTTTTGCATCCAGGAAGAAAGAGGTCATCATCTCTCTCTCTACTCCTCCATCATTAGGCCATTCATCGAGTATAATGCCCCATTTGGCATATACCTCACTAGACACATCCAACGGCTGAACAGGCCACAAACGTACCTCACAAAGAGGATCCTAGGCCTTAAACACATGTCCTACATGGACAGACTCAAAAAACTCCAGCTATTCTCTGTGCCATATCGTCTACTAAGAGGTGATCTCTGCTTGACTTACAAAGCCATGTCTGACCCAGCTCAGTTAGAAATGCTACATCTAAAGAAATCCCAATCCCTCTGCACCACATGCTCCAGAGACCTCAACCTCATTACCACAATTAACAGAACATGCTGGAGGGACAGGTTCATAACCCAGAGACTGCCCATGCTCTGAAATAGACTTCCCAACATGTCAAGCAGAGCACCTCACTGAGAAATCTTGATAAGTGGATGGGATATAGAAAGTTCACCCCGGGGATCACTCCAGTGGCTCTACTTGATAGAGGCACTGGGAATTAATGTTGGGCAGTACAATGCCAGGGCATTTCTATGGGCTAGGCTTATAAAGGCTCCAGGGCCATTAGTCTAGTACAGACCTATGAACCTATGTGTATAAATCATAGCATGTGGGAAGTATGCTTCCGGTAAAGCAGAGATTTTATTGTTTTTATTTTATTTTCCTGTTATTAACATGTGTAAAACAAAGATCAGATAGAACCATTTTCAAGTTAAGCCTGGCAATGCAAAGTATACACTATCAGAGTTATTTTTGTGTGACATAGTTCTTAAAAAGCCTATAATCTGTAAATAATTATGGATTGTTTAATATTTACAATATGTGGGGTGAGAAAAAATGTTAGTATTAATTCATTGGTTTGAAAGAAAAATGAACCAGGGGAGTGATAAAAATAAGTGCAGTTGGTTAAAAAGAAAGTACAGAATTTAGTACATGGTTGGTGAGAAGTCATGAATATGTGATTTGTGTTATTCTTCCTTTTTATAGCGTTAACAAATGCTTTACTTATAATAGTTCAGAATTCACTGAAGGGGGAGAAAATTCTCATACATGGGGTGCCAATGTAAGGAAACGTGGGATCTGTACTGTGGAAGTCATTCCATGGGGTAAGTAGGAAGGAGGCTTCATGATGATTCATGACCCTTATCTCAGGCTGTAGCTGGTATTCCTTTTTAATTAATCATCTACTTGAAGGAAGGGAACGCGTTTTGGTTTTAAAGCTTATAAATGAGGTGGTGCTCAATGCAGAGTGCACCTTTGTTGTACTGGTAGCCACATTACTTTTGTAAAGACTTAGCAGTTATTTTCTCACTTGGAGTGTGATACTATATGAATGATCATTTGTCTATGGACAATAAAGTGTTTTTGTTTAGTGACTTTTTTGATGGATGGGAAAAGTTCATCTACCAATTCTTTTCTGATGGTGGATAAATTATCAATTTTTCTGTGTGAAAATGATTTTGATATTAGGGATTTCAGCTGGAAGGTTTTTGATAAATGTGGAAAGAAGCAGAGGGGATAACTTGGACCCTGTAATACTTTTTTTTTTTTTTTTTACTTTATCATATGCTGTTTGGGCCCTCACTGAAAATGGACTTTTCCTACCACTGATCTTAAGTTATTTACTTATGATCACTTACTGAAGCAATGTAATAGAAAAACACCAAGGATGTAGTCACAATATTTTGGAACTGTACATCTTGGTACCCAGATTCCTGAAAGTAACCACCACTTCTACATTTACTCATTTCTGACTTTCTTGTATCTGGAGATAATACTTTTTCAATACTAATAACAAAAAGTCCAAACCAAATGTTCACAAAGAACACACAGGGTAACTCTCTTCCAAAAAACCGGACTCCAGGCAGGTAAGGTTATTTGAGCTTTTGTTCCCTTTATTCACACTCCAAAACGGAACTTCATTAGATACACACACCTTACCCTTTTCCCTCTTTTTATACACAATTCATTAAAGCAATTGCCCCAATCAACACACTTTACAATTAATTAAACAATTAATTAAACTTGAAATTTGATTCCTTCATTTAAAAACAATCAGTAGACATTTTAAAAGTATATAAATGTATATACACATTTTCC
The DNA here is from genome assembly GCF_019279795.1 of Protopterus annectens. Taxonomy (NCBI): domain Eukaryota; kingdom Metazoa; phylum Chordata; order Ceratodontiformes; family Protopteridae; genus Protopterus; species Protopterus annectens. The sequence continues at coordinate 1,268,796,635 of NC_056729.1, read as the reverse complement.
TATTCTTGTTAACCAAGCTAATAAAATTCATTGTCATTTAAGAATACACTTTTTTAAAAATCATTTGCTTGTTGAAATTAATTACTTGTAAACATTCTCCTAATGCATTTGTTAACCTTAAAAGAAACAGAAGAAACAAAGGGAACACATTCCTCTTCAAATCTCTTCTGCCCTTAAGTGAAATAAACTACTTAGTGAAATTCTGTCATTGATTCCAGGGAAAACTGTTGCATTTAATAAAACCTACCAATATGTTTCACTGTACTCCAGAAAGCAGGACCATTTACCTCCCCTCTCTGAATTGTGTATAAAAAGAGGGAAGAGGGTAAGGTGTGTGTATCTGATGAAGTTCCATTTTGGAGTGTGAATAAAGGGAACGAAAGCGCTAATAACCTTACCTGCCTGGAGTCTGTTTTTTTTGTAAGATAGTTACCCTGTGTGTTCTTTGTGGACTTTTTCAATACTGAAACAAAAATCCTGACATCATTACCTTAATCAAATGTGTTTATTACATTTATTTATTTGCTTAGTAACTTATATACATAATTATTATAAACATTCTGTTGACTTGGTTACCCATGTTGAGAAACACCTCTGAGGAGATCTGAGAGAGCACATAGTAAAATAAACAAATAAATAAATACTTAGATTGATAGATATACAAGCAAATATCTAAATTAATAAATGCACAGGCAAGCTAGTGTATAGTTGCAGGATTTAAGGACTTTTAGTTTTCTTGGTTTGAAATCATTAGGACCTTTCAAGTTGAGCAGTATGCTTGATGTGTGCACAACACAGGGAGTACTAAAGGAAGAATTCAGTGGTGAGTAAGCAGGATAACTTCTCTGGATCTTAAAGATATTACCTTGGAAATGTACTCGGATGATCAAATAATATCCTTAGTAGAGAGAAATGATGATGATCAAATGAAAAAGAGCTGTCCACCTAAGTAGCCAGGTCTCTGACTGTCTGTCTGACGAGGAGTATCACTTACAGATATGAGCTGGGAGCAATTTTTGGCCAATGCTTCAAATCGTTTTTTTTTTTTTGGCAAAACAAATATATGCATGTTCTAGCCCTTGCTATATAAGCTGATAAAAGGATACAGTGCCAGACTTAGAATTATTATCACACTTGCACAACCACCCTTCAGAGATGTTGGTGTAGATGTCTGCAAAGTAAATGCAGATGCTCCTGCTGTAATCCCTGTTGTACCTTACTAGTTACAATGTTATGGTTCACAGTTTGGTTACAGGTAAATATGGGGCATGAAAGGTGGAATAATGGAAGTGTTATTTTGTGTTAAGGAAACGTAGCTGTGGCTGGTAGAGAGGGATGGGTACAGACGAGTCAGAGGGAGGGGATTGGTAGAAGTGGTAGAGAGACAATCCCAAAGCACAAAAATTGACTGGGCAATAAATACACAGAATATCAGGAAGACTGTGTATATGTATATAAATATATATATATATATATATATATATATATATATATATATATATATATATATATGTGTGTGTGTGTGTGTGGTGATGGAGAGGTTTTGACAATGAGTAGGAATGATGAATTACAGATAAGGGAAAATACCAGGATGGTGTTAGGATGGGATCTTAAACTCAGGCAGCATTCCCTGAGAGGCAATATATTGGACTGTTTGCTCCACCTTGGCCCAATGGACTTTGCCAGTCAGTCATTTAACTACATTATTAATGCTAGAACATGCTATACATTGTCATGACAAGGATCCATTGCCAGTTGATCTTGGAAGCTGCCAGCCTGCACAACTGATAACAGGAGACAACTGGAGACTCCTCTGGTCCAGTTTCTGAAGAAAATTTTTTTACCCCGTTACTGGAAAGCAGCCAAATAAGATGGTAGTGATCCCTCTATGTCACCAGCACCAGAGTGTACACCTCCTAGCTTATCACTTTTAAACCGTAAAATAAAAAAGCAATATAGCATTAAAAGCTGATCTGGGCACAATATCCAGGTCCTCTATCCTCACTCTAAATGATCTCAGCTGAGTCACTAATTATCCTTCTCAATCAGCTTCAAAACAAGCATTTCCCCAAAAAACTAGACTCCTCAAATACATTTCTAACAAATAGATAAGCCGACACTGAAATTTATATACAAACTTCAAAATGAAATCTGGAAGACAAAAAAATGAAGTCCCACCCTAGAAAATGTGGAGAAATTTGTAGAACTCAAACACATAGTCAAATACATATATATATATATATATATATATATATATATATATATATATATATATATATATATATATACATAGACACACACACACACACGCACATGCACACGCGCACACACACACACACACACACACACACACACACACACACACACACACACACACACACACACACACACATACATAAGAAGTCATAAGACCAACATCCTTTAACACCAATAACATACCCTCAAAACCAACCAAAAGCAGCTCTAAAACCCTTTCACCTTAGTCCATCGCTTTGTGAAATCAGCAGAAAAGTAAAACAATCTCTCCCAAATCATGCACAGTTACCACAACCTAATGTCCTTACTTGCTGGGACTTCCTCAAACAATTTTTCACCATGTCTCTCACCACATGTATGTATCCTACAGCCACTTACCCTTTGTAAAACCCTCCCCAATTCGTTTTCACCTTCTACTTTAAAAAATCAAAGCTAAAGAAACCACAAAAGCTATAAAAAAACACTGTCTGACACACCCCAGCAGGAAATAATGACCTAATTACCTGATTCATCTATCACCTGTACAATCCATGACTCTGACTAAGTTCAGCTAGCTAACTTCCTTGCCAAATACCACATTCAGAAAAATCTTGCTACAATGGATGGACAGTTTCCCATCATTTCTCCTTTCAGTTTGATTAATATGAGCATCTTGAGGCAATGTAGCAATTGCCTCATGTATACTGACAATCATTTACTCCTAAAGCAAACTAACACTCTATGTGAGAGATGCAAATACACTGTGTAATCAGAGGTAATTCTCTCTTGTAAAAGCAAACTAGACATTAAACAGGTTGTCAGCACACATGCTTCATCTCTCACGCAAACCTCACTTCTCACACAAAATAAGGACACAACACATAAACCCACATGCAGAGTGGTAGTCACTAAAAGCCTAGCAAAAGAACAGACAGTAGCGGCCCGAGGTCAACTGGTGTCCTAGGCAAAAGGGCTCCACGCTGCACACCACCACACCACCTGGTGCCCCCATCCTAGTCTACCTACATCAAACAATTACTGAAAAAGTGCCCCTGCTAGAGTGGTGCCCTAGGCGACCGCCTAGTTGGCCTATGCCTAAGGCCGGCTATGAGAACAGAGACCACCCATGCTCACCACTAAACAAAAATAAACCACTACAAATATAAACACACATACCAGTGTCTCAGTAAATAAGCCCCTAAAGCAAAACACATCAAATGTCTTGGTCATAGGTGACTCCGTAGAGACACACAGATGTCCCCCCTCACCAGACTAGACAAGGAAAAGGTCAGGGTTAGCTGCCTATCAGGTTCCAGCATCTGACAAATCACACATGCATTCAAGTCACTCAGCAACAAGTACTGTTATGACTCTGTCATAGTCCATGCTGGAGTGAATGACTTGAGATCTACCTCTCTGGACTATATGAAAAGAGACATGATGTAACCTTCTGATTATGTGTCTCAGACAGGTATGTCCCTAGGCCTAAGCAGTATACTAACCTTACTCAGGATGATGCCAAAATAGAAACAAAAAAAATGATTGACTTCAACAATTGGCTCCGCTTCTGGTGTCAGTCCAGGGTTATTCAGTATCTGTCAGCCTGGGAGGATATGGTAGACAGACCTCATTGCTTTGCTATAGATGGTCTGCACCTGCAATCCCCCTCCCCCCCCCCCCGCCCCCCTTGGCTTTCAGATGCTGAGAAAGGACTTTTCCTCCCCCACAGGGCCTTTTTTTGGCAATGTCAAAACAACAAATTTTTTAATGTAACAAAATGTAATTGAGACAAACCTCATGGTCATGCTGCTTACTGCTAGGAGTTTAAACATGAAACTGCACTTCCTGGAAGCACTCTTCACCTTAGAGGATGAGACTGTATAGTTATTAAGACATGGTTCAAGGCTGCTGAGACCACCCTGACCGTGCAAGGGTACAATGCCTTCCACACGTTCAGACCTTAAAAAGAGCATGAAGGAACCAAAGGTGGAGGTTTATCCATATTCATTAAAATCACATACAGTTTAGAGACTGGTCAAACAACATGACTCTCTCAAACTACTCCATGTCCAATTAACTATTGGAAAAGCTCCATAGGATATTATTGCTAGCTATAGATCCCCCACCATGAACCAGGAAAAGCACACTGCCTACCTCGATTTACTAGAATCCCTCTCCATACAGCCCAACACCTTTATCATGGGACATTTCAGCTACCCTTCCATAGACTGGGGGACATACACTAGCAAAAACACACTTGCCCAGAGGTTCCTGGACTTTTTAACACAAATGTTCTGGAACAGATAGTCTGCACCCCACTAGGAGCTCCAATGTTCTGGACATAGTAATCACCAACATGGGGGATGGTCACTGTACTTCCCCGTGCTTGATGCCCTCCCTGGTTAGGTTAGACCACAAATCTGTCTTGTTTGAAGTAACTACTGGAACTGGCACCCTCACAGGAACAAAAATTATAAAAAAAGTTTACCAAAGCTAACCACAGCCTACTAAGCGATGGTATAGAGACATGGAAGAGCTCACTGATCTTGTAGCCCAGGCAGGTATGACCCTAGCCATGAGTAGCATTCTGCCATCGCACAGAATGATACCTCAGTACAAGGACAAAATGATTGACTTCAACAACTGGCAAAGCTTCTGGTATCATTCTATGGGGATCCAGTATCTGTCTGCTTGGGATGACATGGTCGACAGACCATGATGCTTTGCCAAAGATGGCCTGCACCTGTCGCACCTGAGATTCCGGACACTGGCTAAGGCTCCTGCCGCCCCTATAGTGCCTTTTTTAGGCAGGGTTCAAATCACAAATTCACCACCGTAACAGGAATAGGCAAGCAAAAACTGAGGGTAATGCTACTCAATGCTAGAAGTCTAAATCTCAACATTCACTCACTTGAGGCACTCCTTAAAATGGAGAACATTGATATCTGTCCAGTGACTGAGACCTGGTTCAAGGCTCTAGAGAGCACCCCTGCATTACCAGGCTATAACTCATACATACTTTTCAGCCATCTAACCTTGACCAGTACACCAAAGGTGGAAGTGTGTCCATATTCATTAAGGATATCCACACCTCCAGGCTAGTTGCGCAGCATAATGCATCCGAGGTTATCCAAGTGCAACTAACTTTGGGCAAAACTGCAATCCAAATTGAAGCTTGCTACAGATCCCCTACCATGTCCCAGGATTCCAACTCCTCTATTCTTGATATACTGGCAAATACAAGGGTTCAACCAAACACACTAATAATGGACTATTTCAACTACCCCACCATTAATTGGGAAAACTACTCAAGTACCAACTCCTTCACTCAACGCTTTCTGGAATTCATAAATTCCAATGCCCTGGATCAACTTAGCTACACCCTCACCATGGGCAACAATATCCTAGACCTAATCATTACCAGCATGAGTGACCAGTGTTCCACACCTTAAATCAACTCCTCATTAGTCAGATCTGACCATAAGCTAATCACCCTAGATATCTGCATCCTGCCCCCACCCACCATTAAGGAAAATATGGTAAAATAATTCTCCAAAGCCAACGTCATGCTTCTTAAGACAGAAGTGGTGAACTTCATGACACCCATGTAGATGGACAATACAGTTATGACTGCTGAATCCTGCAGAAATGCACTCTGTAAGCACTTACATGAGTGCATGGATCATGCTATCCCAAACAGAACCAAGATGCTATCCTTCAAAAAAAGGAAGCCGATCTGGTGGTCCCTTGCCATAAACAAACTCTACAACAGAAGGAAGAAACTGTTGCAAAAAAGAGTAAGATCCCATGAGTGGAGGAGTTCCCTGGTCAGCCTCAGTAACAAGCTGAGCTCCCTTATAAGATCCTCCAAAGCTAGCTATGAAAACAAAATCACCACTGATTCTAAGGGCAACCACAAAGCATTCTATAGCTATGTCAAGAATCTCAATGGCAACACCCAGATCTGCTCTGAGTTACAGCACAACGGCACTTTGCTGTGAAGGAAAGGTTAGTTTGCTTTTATTTTTTGTATTACTGTATTGCCTGTCTATATTTTGAATACTGTAGTTTGTTTTCTTTACCTTGTGTTTTGCTTGCATTCTGTTTTAACAGCATATTAAAACTTCAAAAGAGACCACAGCTCTCTCTGTTCTGAGTCAGGCAGAATTTTTTCCCGCTCTCCCACCCATTTAAGTTGTCTTGTTAAATACCACTGTCTTTCTAGTTGCCTGCCTCTTATGTTAATCTGACCATATATCTCATTTCTCTCTACTTTCACTGGCTTATGTGAGTAATCACAAAATCATCATTTTTGAAATCCCACCCCTTCAATTATTTAAATTTATTGGCCATCCTACAGTATTTCATAGTACCAAAATACAAAAGTGACCACTCCTTTCAATCCATCTTGCTGTTTTAAAAATAGTAACTGTCCACTAAACCTTAACTTTTTAAACAGGTAAAACTCAAGTTACCTACTTTCACATCTAACTTCTCTAGTGCACACTGCAGAGTGCATTCTTTTCAATCTTACCTTTAAGCATCCCTGTGACTAGCACTTTCTCTAATACCTGCTGGAAAGCACTAGGAAGCCTTAAACTCATACAAACACTGAACTCTCCTTGTTAACAAGGATAAATTAATAGTAGGCACTAAACAGCCTATAATTGCAAAGTACCTTGCTAAGGAAACAGCTCCTATACTTTACAAAGAAAAAAAAAAGCCCCAAGCCAGGCATGTCCAAGGGTCAGCTTCCGGTGATTTCTCGTGTCCACCTGGTGAATCTGGGCATGCTGGGGCAGTGCAGCAATTGCCTCATGTACACAAATAACCGTCTCCTCCTACCACCCAACACTACAACCTGTGAGAGATGCACTTACATAGCCAAAATGGAAGCAAAGCTCTCTCCACCCAAGATTGTGCTAAACAGTCAAGAGGAGAAGGTTAACACCCACACTACACCTCAAGCAGCACATAGCCCTTCTAAACCCACACCACCAACACCCACATATAACAACACTAAATCCACATATGCAGAGGCCCTTAACTGTGACCTGCCCAAGCAACAAAGACCTCTGAAGCTGAAACGCAAACAAACACCAATCACAACCAATATAGTTCAACAACACCAGTGTGCCACCCAGCAATAGCCCCTAAGGCAAGACAATGTACCTAACACTTTAGTCATAGGTGACTCTATAGTCTGCACACTGATGTCCCTCTCACCAGGTTGAATAAGGAGAAAATTACAGTCAGCTGCCTGTCGGGTGCCAGGATCCGCCACATAATGCATGCACTCAAGTCACTCCACAACAAGTACAAATATGACTCTGTCATTCTCCATGTTGGAGTGAATGACTTGAGATGTACCTCCCTGGACTACATGAAAAGAGACATGGAAGAGCTCTTGGATCATGTGGCCCAGGCAGGTATGACCCTAGCCCTGAGTAGCATCCTGCCTTCGCCCAGAATGATACCACAATATAAGGATAAAATGATTGACTTCAACAATTGGCTAAGCTTATGGTGTCATTCAAAGGGGATCCAGTATCTGTCTGCCTGGGATGACATGATTGACAGACCACGATGCTTTGCCAGAGATGGTCTGCACCTGTCGCCCCTGGGATTCCGGTTACTGGCTAAGGCTCTTGCCACCCCTATAATGCCTTTTTTAGGCAAACTTCAAAGGACAAAACCACCACCGTAACAGGTACAAACCTGCAAAATCTGAAGGTAATGCTACTCAATGCTAGAAGTCTAAACCTCAAAATGCACTCTCTCGAGGCACTCCTAAAAATGGAGAACATCGATATCTGTGCGGTAACTGAGACCTGGTTCAAGGCTCCAGAGAGCACCCCTAAAATACCAGGCTACAACTCTTACCACACTTTTCGGCCACCAAACCAGGACCGAAACACTAAAGGTGGAGGAGTGTCAATATTCATCAAGGATATTCACACCACCAGGCTAGTTGGCCAACACAATGTGTCTGAAATTCTCCAAGTGCAACTAACACTAGGTAAGACTGCAATCCAAATTGTAGCTGGTTACAGATCCCCCACCATACCCCAAGATTCTCACTACACCTTTCTAAACATACTGGAAAATATTAAGATAGAACCAAACACCCTAATACTGGGTGATTTTAACTACCCTGCCATTAACTGGGAAAACTACTCATGTCCCAACACCTTTGCGCAACGGTTCTTGGAATTCATAAATTCCAACGCCCTGGATCAACTAATCCATAGTCCCACCAGGGGCTCCAATATCCTAGACCTGGTCATTACCAACATGGGAAATCAATGCTCCATACCTATGGTCACCCCCGCGTTAGTCAGGTCTGACCATAAGCTAATCATCCTTAACATCCACATCCCTCCCCCACCCCCCAGTAAAGAAACCACCATAAAAAAACTTCTCCAAAGCCAACTTCATGCTAATCAAGTCAGAAGTGACAAACTTCATGACACCCATGTAGACGGGAACTGAAAGTTCAACTGCTGAATCCTACACTAAGGCACTGTACGAGCACATCCACTCATGCATGAATCGTGCCATCCCAAATAGAACCAAAATGCTCTCATCCAAAAAAAGGAAGCCAATCTGGTGGTCCCCTGCCATAAACAAACTTTACAACAAAAGGAAGAAACTTTTGCAGAAAAGAGGAAAATCCCAGGATGCAAAAAACTCCCTTACTAGCCTCAGTAAGAAACTGAGATGCCTCATAAAATCCTCCAAAGCTAGTTACAAAAATAAAATTGCCAAAGATTCCAAAGACAACCACAAAGCATTCTATAACTATGTCAAGAATCTAAATGGCAATGCTCAGATCTGCTCTGAGCTAAAACAGAATGGCATTAAATATACTGATCCAAAGGATTTTGCCAATATCCTGGCAGATCGATTCAGTGCCAACTTCACCCCCCTCTCACCCCCTAAATGGCCCATCTCAATACCGGAAGATTGCCAAATTCCAGTAATAACGGCCACACAGGTACAAAACGCACTCTCTAAAGCCAAGAATACAGCATCCATGGGACCAGATGACATCCCAGGCTGTGTACTACATGAACTACAATATGAACTGGCACCTCACCTAAGTGTCATGTTTAATCATAGCCTCACCTCAGGTTTTGTGCCCACTGAGTGGTGCAGAGCTACAGTTATCCCAATCCACAAGGGGGGATCCACCTTGGATCCCGGAAACTACCGTCCCATCAGTCTGACAAGCCTTATCTGCAAGGCCATGGAGCGCATTATCATGGAACTTATAAACAAAGACATTGGCAACCTTCAAACACTGGACCCCACCCAGTTTGGGTTTGTGAAGGGCCGATCTTGTCTCCTGAACCTGATTGACTTCTTTGAATCAGTCTCCAGAGCCATGGACAAGGGTAAGGTGGTCCACACAGCCTATCTAGACCTGGCCAAGGCCTTTGACACCATGTCCCACTCTGGAATCATAGATAAACTTACTAAGTTGGGCATTAATCCCTATGTCACCCAATGGGTTGCTAAATGGCTTACTGATAGAACCCACACTGTAAATGTAGCCGACTCCAAATCCAGCTCCAGACAAGTGATAAGTGGAGTACCTCAGGGTTCAGTCCTGGGGCCGCTCTTGTTTGGCATCTACTTCTCTGAAGTACAGGTCAACACTAAGGGACTCTGGCTAACAAAGTTTGCAGATGACTGCAAACTGGGAGCCATTATTGAATCCCCAAATGATGTGGATACTCTACAAGAGGGCCTTTCAGAAACAGATGCTTGGAGCCAGAGCCATGAGCTCAAGCTCAATGCCAAGAAATGCATTGTTATCCCCTTTGGGAAAAAACATGTATCCATAAATTACCATATAGGTGGCAGTACACTAAACACAGAAAGTGTGATAAGAGACTTAGGGACACAGGCGGACAGTGGTCTCACCTTCGATAACAACATCGCCACAACAGTCAGGAAATCCTTCTATGTGGCACACCTCATCACGAAGGGCTTTTCATCCAGAAAAAAGGAGGTCATTGTCCCTCTGTACTCATCCCTCATTAGACCCATTATAGAATACAATGCCCCATTTGGTATGTACCTCTCAAGACATCTGCAACAACTGGAAAGGCCTCAGAAATACCTCACTAAAAGAATCACAAGCCTAAAGCAGATGCCCTACGCTGACCACCTTAAAAAACTCCAGCTATACTCTGTCGCATATCGTCTACTCAGAGGTGATCTCTGCTTAACATACAAGGCCATGTCAAACCCAGAGCTGTTGGACATGCTACACTTAAAGAAATCCCAATCCCTCAGAGCTACACGCTCCAGGGATCTAAACCTTGTCATCACAATAAACAAAACATGCTGGAGGGATAGGTTCCTGACCCAGAGACTCCCCAGAATCTGGAATAGATTGCCCATACATGTCAAGCAGAGTGCCTCTTTGGACCTCTTCAAGAGGAACCTTGACGATTGGATGGGAGAAAGGAAATTCACCCCAGGGATCACGTCAGTCACCCTGCTAGACAGGGGTCCAGGAAAGTAAATAATGTGGGAAGAAATAGCCAGAGAATTGTTATGGCTAGGCTTGTATAGGCCCTAGGGCTGATGGCCTGGTACCATCCTATGAACCTATTCCAAAGTCAGACTATGATTAAAGGTTCATAGGTTGGTACTGGGCTGACTGCCCTTGCGAGCCATTTTAAGCCTAGCCAATTATCCCTTGTGAGACTCAAACCCTGTATGTTGTGGTTGTAAGGCAAACACCTTAACCATTAGGCCTCCCTCCCAAACTCAGGTCATGAGATCAGAACCCACAATGTATAGTGAGTAGTTAAGCAAACCCTTTAGAAAGTGAACTGCTGACTGCAGTGTCTTTTGCTTTCAGGTGACTGACTTCCTACTTGAAAATACCACTGTCAGGGACTACTCCATTAGGAATGTGGGTGCTTCCAATGCTTGCTTCAAAAATATCTCCATTGTATACACTTGTAGCACAGCTACTTGTTCATCTGCTTACATTTTCAATGGCTAGTATTGTACATATTTTGTTGATTAAAGACTTATCCTTACATATTTTTGCCTTTCAATTTTCCTATTGACCAACCAGGGAGGCTTACATTTGTATTGTTTGGTCTTCTTGAAAGATGTGTACTGCAGAAGGCCTTCACATTTTGATGTACTCGATATTGACTGTCCAAGTCAGTTGCTCCATGAAAAGCCCACTACAATGGGTGCTGTTTATCCTGACTTCCCTTTGTTTCTGGATTGCCTCTGCATCCAGCTTTTGTAGACAGATTTTTTGGCAAAATGCTAAAGTGTATAATCTTAAATTCTGTTTGTGTGTGTGTGTGTGTGTGTGTGTGTGTGTGTGTGTGTGTGTGTGTGTGTACTCTCACCCATTCTTGCATCTACTGTAATACAGTGGCATATTGGGTTGAAGCCCACCCCCTAGAGCACCTACTTTGCCTTGTCCATTCACCAGGAGTACACGTGCTTCACTCTGTCTTCCCACAAGATGGGTATGCCCATGCTCCCCTGATTGTAATTCCAAGCTCCTGAGACAGTAATTAGACTGGGTTCACATGGGGTGTGACAGTACCATAAGAACAGACTTAGAGATTATCTTTCCTTTTGGGGTAGAGGTGAGAAGGTAAGCTGTGTTTGGAATCACAGGGCAGTTAAATGTTCACTGTCAAATCACTGATATGGCTTGTCCGTAGACAATGTATTTGTCTGAGAACAAAAAAATGTTATATATGTTACTGTGGCCAATATTTTTTTTTTTCATTTTCTTCTCAATGAGGCATCAGGAGTGTAAAGAATATGACTATATTATTTTGGGGAGCCCCCTATAGACTTCTTTGACACGGTCACCAAAGCCGTACATGAGGGTAAGGTGGTTCACACAACCTATCTAGATCTCGCCAAGGCTTTCAACACCATCCCCCACTGTGGAATTATAGACAAACTCAATAAACTAGGTATAAATCTCTATGTCACAAGATGGGTTGCCAACTGGCTGACTGACAGAACCCACACTGTGAAAGTAGCATACTCTAAATCCAACTTCAGACCAGTGACAAGTGGAGTACCACAGGGTTCAGTCCTAGGTCCTCTCCTGTTTGGTATTTACTTCTCTGAAGTACAGGCTAACATAGAAGGTCTTTGGCTAACAAAGTTCGCAGATGACTGCAAACTAGGAGCCATAATCAATACTCCTAGCGATGTGGACATCCTACAAAAGGGCCTCACTGAGACAGATGCCTGGTGTCAAAGCATGGCCTCAAGCTCAATGCCAAAAAGTGCATTGTCATCCCTTTTGGGAAAAACGCTGTACCCATGAACTACCGGAAAGGAGGTAGTCTACTTAACACTAAAAGTGTGATAAGAGACCTTGGGACACAGGTGGATAGTAGTCTCTCCTTTGATAATCACATTGCCACAGTAGTCAGGAAATCCTTCTACGTGGCACACCTCATTACAAAAGGTTTCTCATCCAGGAAAAAAGAGGTCATTGTTCCCCTCTACTCATCACACCCATTATAGAGTACAATGCCCCTTTTGGTATGTACCTCACAAGACATCTACAACAACTGGAAAGACCACAGAAATACCTCATAAAGAGGATTACCGGCCTCAAACAGATGCCCTACGCAGACAGTCTCAAAAAACTCTAGCTTTATTGCCTACTCAGAGGTGATCTCTGCCTAACATACAAAGCTATGTCAAACCTAGAGCTGTTGGACATGCTCTATGTAACAAAATCCCAATCCCTCCGAGCTACATGCTCTAGGGACCTAAATCTTGTCACCACAATAAACAGAACATGCTGGATGGATAGATTCCTGTCCCAGAGACTTCTCATACTCTGGAACAAACTACCTATCTATATCAAACAAAGCTCCTCATTAGCACTCTTCAAGAAAAATCTTGATGATTGGATGGGAGATAGGAAATTCACCCCGGGGATCACTTCTGTGGCTCTGCTTGACAGGGGGCACAGGAAAATATTTTTTTTGGGTTGCAAAAACCAGGGTACCATTTGGCTAGGCTTATATAGGCCCTAGGGCCAATAGCCTAGTACCTACCTATGAACCTACCTACCTATGAACCTATGAAAATTACAAAACCAACTGATATTGCCAACATCCTGGCAGATAGGTACATTGCTAACTTTACCCCCCCTCTCACCCCCTAAAGGGCCCATATCTATACAGGAAGAATGCAGAGTCCCTGTAATCACATCTATGCAAGTAAAAGCTGCACTTTCTAAAGCCAAAAACACAGCATCCATTGGACTGAACAACATCCCAGGCTGCGTATTACATGAACTTCAGAACGAACTGGCTCCTCACCTAAGCACCATGTTCAATCATAGTCTCACGTCAGACTTTGTGCTCACTGAATGGCACACAGCAACAGTTATCCCACTCCTCAAAGGGGGAGCCACCACTGATCCTGAGAACTATCGCCCTATTAGCCTGACGAGCCTGGTCTGCAAGGCCATGGAACATATGATCATGGAACTCATAAACAAAGACATTGGAAACCTCCAAACTCTGGGCCCCACCCAGTTCAGGTTTGTGAAAGGCAGATAATGCTTTCTGAACCTGATTGACTTCTTTGAGGCAGTCAGCAAAGCTGTAGACGAGGGTAAGGTGGTTCACACAGCCTATCTTGACCTCGCCAAGGATTTCGACACCAACCCCATTCTGGAGTTATAGCTAAACTCACTAAACTAGGTACAAATCCCTACATCACAAGATGGGTTGCCAACTGGCTCACTGACTAAACCCACACTGTAAAAGTTGCAGATTCCAAATCTGACTTCAAACCAGTGACAAATGGAGTACCACAGGGTTCAGTCCTGGGATCTCTCCTGTTTGGTATCTACTTTTCTGAAGTACAAGCTAACACAGAAGGCCTCTGGCTAACAAAGTTGGCAGATGACTGCAAACTTGGAGCCAAAGTCAAGTCCCCAAATGATGTGGACATCCTGCAGAAGGGCCTCACTGAGACAGATGCCTTGGGTCAGAGGCATGGCCTCAAGCTCAATGCCAAAAAGTGCATTGTCATACCCTTTGGTAAAAACTCTGTACCCATGAACTACCACAAAAACGGCAGACTACTTAATGCCGAATGTGTGATAAGAGACCTTGGGACCCAGGTGGACAGTAGTCTCTCCTTTGATAATCACATTACCACAGTAGTCAGGAAATCTTCCTATGTGGCACACCTCAACACAAAATGGTTCTCATCCAGGAAAAAAAGGTCATTGTTCCCCTCTACTCAGCACTCATCAGACCCATTATAGAGTATAACTCCCCTTTTGGAATATACCTCACAAGACATTTTCAGCAGCTGGAAAGGCCACAGTAGTACCTCACAAAGAGGATTACTGGCCTCAAACAGATGCCCTACAATGACCGTCTCAAAAAACTCCAGCTTTACTCTGTAGCATATCGCCTACTCCGAGGAGATCTCTGCCTAACATATAAAGCTATGTTAAACTCAGAGCTGTTGGACATACTACACCTAAATAAATTCCAATCTTTCCAAGCTACATGCTCTAGGGCCATAAATTTTGACTGATTCCACCACAGCAAAACTCAAGGAGGTAGAGACACCAAACCACGAAGATGAAATTCTTTTATTCCAGAGCGAAACAAAAACAGACTGAGCGCTTTCACCAGCCAACCTGGTATCATCAGAGTCAATGTAACAACTGTTCATTCACACTTAATTACATATATACATGCTCTAGGGAACTAAACCTTGTCACCACAATAAACAGGACATGCTGGAGGGATAGATTCCTGCCCCAGAGACTTCCTATACTCTGAAACAAGCTACCCATCTATGTCAAGCAAAGTTCCTCATTAGCACTCTTCAAGAAAAATCTTGATGAGTGAATGGGAAATAGGAAATACACCCCGGGGATCACTTCTATGGCTCTGCTCGACAGGGGCACAGGAAATTAACTTTCTTGGGTGGCGTAAGCCAAGGAACCTTGTTGGCTAGGCTTACTTAGGCCCTTGGAACCTATGAACTTATAAAGGCTTCATATCACCCACAATCGCAGACATCAATGATCACTATGCAGAAGTGTATGCAAATTCCCTGTACACTTAAGTGGCTGTGTAAACTCTGTTTACCTGACTGGATCAAAACCAGGTTTTCCCAAGCAAGCCACAGTGGTGGATTTCAAGTATAAATAGGTTATATAACAACAGGAAGAAACTGTTGTCCAAAAGAAGACAGTTATCACTCTGCAGAGCCAGAGTTCCCTCCTAAGCCTAAACTAGAAAATCAGAAATCTTGCAAAGTCTTCTAAAGTAAATTATGAAATTAAAATCACATCCCTATCCAAGGATAATCATAAGACATTCTTTAACTACATCTGAAGTCTAAAAGGGAATGCTCAGCTATGTGCTGAACTGGTTGTAGATGGGATCACTCATACTCCATTAGAAGATATTGCCAACCTGCTAGCTGACAGATTCAGTGCAAACTTCACCCCCCTATCCCCACCTACCATATCCTAAAGCATACCTGGCACCAGCCCTCTGCCTATTATCCCTAGAGAACAGGTCATCTCTGCACTCACCAAAGCCAAAAATGCACCCTTAATGGGACCAGATAATATCCCAGGTTATTTACTAAAGAATCTAAAACAAGACCAAGTGGACCCACTTGGTGTTCTCTTTAATCATAGCTTGAGAACTGGCTATGTTCTTGCAGAATGGAGAACAGCAACAGAAATCCCCCCTGCGCAAAGGGGGGCCATTAACTGACCCTGGGAACTACAGACCTATAAGTCTAACCAGCCTCATCTGCAAGGCCATGGAAAGAAGTATCATGGACCTTATCAACAAGGACATAGGTGGACTCCAAACCCTGGACACAGCTCAGTTTAGCTTCATTAAACCTGGTGAACTTCTTTGAGAATGTCGCCAAAGACATGGGTGAAGGTAAGACAGTGCACACTGCCTATCTCAACCTTGCCAAGGCTTTTGACACTATTACTCACATTGGAATAATTGAGAAACTCTCCCAGATAGCGATTAACCCTTATGTTACTAGATGGATAGCCAATCAGCTCACCAACAGAACACACTCTATCAAAATTACTAACTCCCTGTCCACCAGTGGAGTCCCACAGGGGTCTGTGCTAGACCCCAAACTGTTTGGCATCTGTTTCTCAGAAGTCAAAGTCAAAGTAGATCACCTTTGGCTTACCAAGTCTGCTGATGATTGCAAACTGGGAGCAATCACTGAGTCCCCAAATGATGTCAACATATTACAAGAAAGGCAAACACAAACAAATGATTCGTGCCAAAACCATGGTCGATTTATTTATTTATTTAAGTTTGATGACCGGGGAAGTCCACTGAGCCAAGAAGAGCCCATTTTTAGTGGAGGCCTGGGGAGAAAAGCTCCACAATAATTGCAAGTTACATTTCACATGTTACAAAAGGACATAGTTCATACAGTTAATAAAACATTTACAGATAAGCTCCATGATATTTGCAATTGGCTTGTCACAATGTTACAAAAATGAAAAGACATAATTCAATACAAAAATGTCAACATTTACATAAAGTGAATATTTTTGTTATAAACTCAATTGTGGGTTTAACATTTCAAAATATATAGTTCTAGCCATTAATAGGTTAGGAAAATATTATGCATGGAGAGGGTAATAGTATATTTGAGATTGGAGAGTATAGAACAATAGATATTAAAGAGAAAATTCATTTTTAGTAGGGGAGAGATTGTTTTGGGTGGGATGAAGTAATAGTAGAGGTCAGTGCAAGGTGAAATGGGTGGTGTTAAGTTGAAGCATAGCAAGGGCATTATCATTTGGAAGAAAGATGAGAGAGTAGCTGAGATTTTAAATTTGCATGGTTAGGCAGGTTGCGTAGGTGTGTGGGGAGACAGTTCCACTGTTTAGCTAAGGAGTGGAACAGCAGTAGATGCCCAGGAGGTCATGCAGGTTTGTGG
The DNA here is from genome assembly GCF_019279795.1 of Protopterus annectens. Lineage (NCBI taxonomy): Eukaryota > Metazoa > Chordata > Ceratodontiformes > Protopteridae > Protopterus > Protopterus annectens. Next base: position 1,268,779,403 of record NC_056729.1, on the reverse strand, counting down.
ACCTGAAGGAGATTTTGTTTTTTGGATCTGAGTGGCCGGTTGGGAATGTAAGGTTTTAAGGAAGTCGTGAGAGCTGGGCAGTTGGCAGGTTTAAAGATGAGTTTGTGGGCAATGGTGAGTTGTAGGTAACTGAGGTAGTTGGGTAGTTCAAGCCAGATGAGGGTGAGGAGGGAGTGGCAGTGGTGGGATGAATTTTTTGAAATGGTTACAAATTTGGAGATCTTGCTGTAGCAGGATTCTAGTTTGGACCAAAGGCCAACATGGAGATTGATGAAAAGAGGGGCACCATACATAAGGGAGGGGAGTAGGAAGGTGGATGCAAGAGTTTGACGGTAGAGCGGCTTAGGAAATGGTTGTGCCTGTACAGGAGACCTAACTTTTGGTAGTTTTTCTTAATTGTGGAGTGGATGTGGGTGTAAAATTTTAGTTCTTCATCAATAATGATGCCAAGAAGCTTGGTGTTGGGAACAAGTTCAAGGAGGGTGTTGTTTTGGCTCTGTATGGTGAAGGTGGATTTGTCAATGGAGTTATTGGAAGGGGAAAAAACATTAGTTTGATTTATTTGCATTTAGTGCCAGATGGTTAGACTGCATACAGGTTTCTGTTTTGGAGAAGGCTAGTTGTGTTTTTGCTAGGAGCTCGGAGGGGGAAAAGGCTGAGCAGATGATTGCTGAGTCATCTGCATATTGGATGATAGATGAGTATGGGATGGATTGGTGAAAGTTGTTAATGAATAGGTTGAAGAGAAGAGGGCTAAGAACAGAACCTTGTGGGACACCTGTGGGTGTGGGAAGGAAGGGGGAGGTTGAAGTTTTCCATCGGACAGCTTGTTGGTGGTTGGACAAGTAGCTGGAAAACCAGACGATGATGGGAGAAAGGTGTAATGTGGAGAGTTGGGACATAAGTAGGGTGTGTGAGATGGTGTCAAAGGCTTTTGACAGATCTATGAATAGTGTGGATACAAACTTGCCTTGAGTCGCATTCGAGGTTTATGGTTTCAAGAAATGAAAGAAGGGCAGTCATGGTGCTGTGGCCAGGGTGGAAGCCGTGTTGGGTAGGGGAGAGGAGATTGTTTATTGTTAGGTGTGCCATGAGTTGTGCTTGTTCCATTTTCTCTAGTATTTTAGAAAGAGGGGAAAGGATGGCAATAGGCCTGAAGTTGGTGGTATCAATATTTTTGCCACCTTTGTGGAGGGGGATGATGTAAGCATGGTGCCAGATAGAAGGACCATATGATTCTTGTATGGATCTATTTATAAGAATAGAGATGGGATAGGCAATGCTGTCTGCAGATTGTTTGAGAAAGGTGGGTGCAAGGTTTTTGGGTGTATTGCAACAGGGTTTGAGTTTGAGGGGAAGTCTTTTTATAGTGCTTGTGAGGATGGGCATGAGGCAGAAGGATATGGAGGAAGGTTGATGATTGGGGTGGTGGTTGGGACAGGAGGTTTGGTGGTGGAGGAGGGGGGTGGGAAGGAGGCTGATAGTTTAGTTATGCAGTCTATGAAGAATGAGTTGAACTGACTGGCTATTTCAAGGTTTTCTTTGTTGCCAGGATGCAGCATGGATGAGATGGAGTCCCAGATTTTTTCGGATTTGTTGATTGCAAGGACTGGGGTTTGCAGTAGTGGGCTTTGCAGTCTTTAATTATTAGTTTCTTTTGTGGAGTTTCGTAGTTGCTTATACTCTTGGAGGATGTTAGGGTTTTTATGTTTTTGATATTGTTTCCATTTGGTCCATGGTCTAAAACTAAATGCAAAAAAAAATGCATTATTATTCCCTTTGGCAAAATGAAATGCCCTACAAATTGTGTGAGACTTGGGAACACAGTTTGATAGCAATCTGAACTTTGACCACCAAGTTTCCACAGTGGTAAGGAAAGCCTTCTCTTTTGCACACTGTTGTGTTTTGGACTTGTGTCACTAGGTGGAGATAGACAAAAGTGGAAGAGATGGGATAGACAGTGGTATGTGATGATTACCAATTGTTTCAAATTGTTGGATTAAAAATCTTTAATATTGGACTTGGAGTCTGCTTTACATTGACCTTCTGACAACTTAACAATTTGGTAACATGGTACCTACTTTCTTCTACTTGTCTACAATGACTTTTGCTGCTATTACTTTTTCTCTGCCATTTCTGCCATAGCCTGCTATGCCATTTAACATGTGGCTGAGAATGTTTAACAACTACATTTTGGTTGTTGGAACATCAGAAGATGAATGTCCGGAAGCACTCAAAAAGGCACTTCTCCTGCATTGTCTGAGAACACAAGGTCAGAGACTGTCTTACACACTTCTGAACCAAAGCATGTCAATGGAGGACACCATTAGGGCTTTTAGGCTCATTTTGCTCCATGGAGAAATGTTGCTGAGTGGCATGCTTTTAGACATCATGCTCAGGTCACTCATGAAACTATTTCTCAGTATGTGGTTACATTACGAAACTTAGCAGTTAAATGTGAGTTTGAAAATAAATGAAATGAAATGTTACATGATCAGTTGGTGGAACATATGTCTAGTCATCGTATATGTGAATGATTACTTTTAGAACACAAATTGACTTTGGATAAAGCTATTATGATTGCTATGGAAATTGAAGTTGTGGGTGAGCAGGCAAAGTTTATTAATGGAGGTAAACCAGTCCCAGTACAAACTTTACATACTCAACCTGAGTCTGCTTCTGGTCACCACTGCCACACACCTTCTTCCAAACACCTGCCTATTTCACAGCCTACAGCTGCTGTGCCTTCTGCAACCTCTTTTTGTGCTTGTTATCACTGCAGATCTGATAAGCATCTTGCCAGTGATAAACCTTGTCCTGCTGCTTCTGTTAAATGTAAACGCTGCCGAAAGACTCATTTTGCACGGGCTTGCCATCCTTTGCAAATGTGCTCTATGCAGGAAGTTGTCTTACCTGAGCTTCAGATCCTTTACTTAAGTGAGCATTCACCGCCTGAGAAATCCATTGCAGTGTCACAATGAAAACTTCAACTGCTACTGCACTTGTGGATCTAAATGTGGATTCTGGATCATCTGTATCTATTTTGCCTAAAAGTCTATATGATGAAACTTACAAGGAGAAACTTTACTGCTTACTGCCACCTTATGTTAAGTTAGTGACTTAATCCTGTGTCCACTTCCTGTGCTTGGCTGCTTACCAGTTTTTGTGTCCAAAGATGATGTCACACGCTCTACATCAGTTTTCATTGTGGAGTCTGGGACTAGTTTGTTGGGCATGGGTTTAATAAAAAGTCTGCATTTGTGCTTTAATGGCAGTACTGTCTTATCATGTGCTACCAAAAACTTGGTTTCTGTCATGCGTCTTTTTACAGCTGTATTACCTCCACTGACCCTGGGTTACTCCAGTATTACAAAATTGCATTGCTTATCTCTGTCAGTTTGACAGTACATAATTCAGAGCTAAATCATCTTCTTCAAACAGGGATTATTGAAAGAATTGATGCTTCTCCCTGGGTCTTGCCTATTGTAGTGGTTCAAAAGACAACTTGTGTTATTTGCATATGCGTTGATTTGAGGGAACCTAATAAAGCTATCTTTATGGACAGTTTTCCTCTTCCTCACATTGATGAGATGCTGTCCTTGCTGAAAAGAGCAACAGTGTTCTCTACCATTGATTTAGAAATTGCATACTTTCAGCTTTTGTTTCATGAAGACAACCATGATCTGACTGCATTTATTATTCATGATGGATTGTTCAGGTTCCACTGAGTTCCATATGGGTTAGCATCTGCTCCATCTGCTTTTCAAAAGATGCTCCCTACAATTTTGCAGGGGTTGCCAAATGTTGCAAACTACTTAGATAATACAATTTTGTGGGGGGTGAACACAGGCTGGCCATGATCAGACACTTCAAGCAGTTCTTAAATGTATAACAAATTCAGGATTATGGTTAAATGAATCAAAATTTCATTTCAGTCAGGCCATTTTGTGTTTTCTGAGCCATACTGTTACAGCACAAGGGATACAGCTTGATCAGCAGCATCTTGAGGCTCTTCTCCGTGCCTCACCTCCCACCGATGTTTCCAAGTTATGTTCCTTCCTTGGACTTGCATCTTGGTATAATATGTTTATTCTACAGTTTGCCACCATTGTAGAACCTCTATATGCCTATCTCCACCAAGATATGCCATTGTCCTCATCTGAGGAAGCTCAGTGCAGTTTTATATCAGTGTAACAGTGGCTGATTGACACTCCCACTTTAGTTCTATTTGACACTGATTTGCCTACTATAGTTTCTACTGATGAGTCTGATTATGGGCTTGGGGCTGACCTTGCTCAGGTTCACCTTGACCATACAGAATGGACTGCTGCCTTTGCATCTAGGACTCTTACTGCTGCTGAAAGAAAATATTCTACAGTTGAAAAAGAGGCTCTTGGGTGTGTATGGGCTGTTGAAAAATGGAGAACTTGTGGGGTCATAAATTTACTCTCCATACCGATCATCAAGCACTGACCATGCTACTGTCCTCAAAAGGGTCTGATCGGGCAGGCATAGAGGATTGCACATGGGGGAGCATGACTGCTGTCTTTCAACTATACTGTTATTTATCATCCTGGGTCACAGAATTACATTGCTGATCATCTCTCCCACTTACCCTTGCCTGCTATTGCTGAAGACATTTCTGAATCTGAACATGAGTTTGTGGTGATGTTGTCTGCTGCTTTAACTTCCCTGTAACCTGGTGAGTCTGCCTCTGCCTCTTGAAGTGAGTTGTCTACTCTGCAACCTCATCTTATCAGTGGTTGGCCTTCTTCTCTTAATGCAGTGGGCACAAACATGCATCCATATTTACGATTACGAGATTAATTCAGTGCACAAGATATATTTGTGTTCTGTGGCACTCATCTCATTGCTCCTGTTTCTCTGCACCACACTTTGGTGATTGCTCATGAAGGCCACCAAGGTGTGGTAAGAATCAAACAGTGGCTGCATGAGCTATACTGGTGGCCAGGTATGGATGACATGGTTGTAGCCCAAGTTAAAAATTGTTAGCTGTGCCAATCTTCTGATAAGACAGCCAATCATTCAGTGGCCCCTTTACAACCTGTTCTGTTTCCATCTGAACCTTGGCAAAAGCTGGCCATAGATGTAGTGGGTCCATTTGAAACAGCTGTCTGAAATTGTTATGTCTTAACCCTCATTGATTATCATAGCAAGTGGCCAGAAGTTGCCTTCATTGCCTCTACCACTACTCAAAATGTTATAGACTTCCTCTCTTCAGTTTTCAGCTGATTTGGAAATCTGTGTACCATTGTATCAGATAATGAATATCAATTTACATCTGCAGACATTGCAGCATTTCTAGAAGAAAGAGATATACAACACATACATAGGTTCATAGGTTCATAGGTAGGTACTAGGCTATCGGCCCTATGACCTATACAAGCCTAGCCAAAAAGGTACCCTGGCTTTCACCACCAAAGAAAATTATTTTCCTGTACCCCTGTCAAGCAGAGCCACAGAGGTGATCCCTGGGGTGAATTTCCTATTTCCCATCCAATCATCAAGATTTTTTTTGAAGACTGCTAATGAGGAGCTCTGTTTGATATAGATAGGTAGTCTGTTCCAGAGTATGGGAAGTCTCTGGGACAGGAATCTATCCCTCCAGCATGTCCTGTTTATTGTGGGGACAAGGTTTAGGTCCCTAGATTGGGATTTCTTTAAGTGGAGCATGTCCAACAACTCTGGGTTTGACATAGCTTTGTATGTTAGGCAGAGATCGCCACTGAGTAGGCGATATGTGATAGAGTAAAGCTGGAGTTTTTTGAGACGGTCTGCATAGGGCATCTGTTTGAGGCCAGTAATCCTCTTTGTGAGGTATTTCAGTGGCCTTTCCAGTTGTTGTTGATGTCTTGTGAGGTACATACCAAAAGGGGCATTGTACTCTATAATGGGTCTAATGAGTGAAGAGTAGAGGGGAACAATGACCTCTTTTTTCCTGAATGAGAAGCCTTTTGTGATGAGGTATGCCACATAGAAGGATTTCCTGACTACTGTGGTAATGTGATTATCAAAGGAGAGACTACTGTCCACCTGTGTCCCAAGGTCTCTCATCACACTTTCGGTGTTAAGTAGACTACCACCTATGTGGTAGCTCATAGGTACAGCATTTTTACCAAAGGGGATGACAATGCACTTTTTGGCATTGAGCTTGAGGCCATGGCTGTGATACCAGTCATCTGTCTCAATGAGACAATTTTGTAGGATGTCCACATCGTTAGGAGTTTCAATTATGGCTCATTGTTTGCAGTCATCTGCAAACTTCATTAGCCAAAGACCTTCTGTGTTAGCCTGTAATTCAGAAAAGTCGATACCAACAGGAGAGGACCCAGGACTGAACCCTGTGGTATTCCACTTGTCACTGGTCTAAAGTTGGATTTAGAGTCTGCTACTTTCACAGTGTGGGATCTGTCAGTGAGCCAGTTGGCAACCCATCTTGTGACATAGAGATTTATACCTAGTTTAGTGAGTTTATCTATAACTCCAGAGTGGGGGATGGTGTCAAAAGCCTTGGCGAGATCTAGATAGGCTGTGTGAACCACCTTACCCTTGTCTATGGCTTTGGTAACTACTTCAAAGAAGTCAATCAGGTTTAGAAGACATGTCTGCCTTTTACAAACCCAGACTGGGTGGGGTCCAGAGTTTGGAGATTACCAATATCTTTGTTTATAAGTTCCATGATGATACATTCCATGGCCTTGCAGACCAGGCTCATCAGGTTGATAGGGTGGTAGTTCCTGGGATCCATGGTGGCTCCCCCCTTGTGGAGTGAGATAACCATCATTGTGCGCCATTCAGCAGGCACAAAGCCTGAGTTGAGGCTATGATTGAACATGGTACTTAGTTGGGGTGCCAGTTCGTTCTGTAGTTCATGTAGAATGCAGCCTGGGATGTTGTCTGGTCCCATGGATGTTGTGTTCTTGGCTTTGGAGAGTGTGGTTTTTACCTGTGCAGCCATGATTACAGGAACTTTGCATTCTACTGATATAGAGATGGGCTCTTTAGGGGTGGGGGGGGGTAAAGTTAGCACTGAACCTATCTGTCAGGATGTTGGCAATATCAGTTGATTCTGTATATTTAGTGGCATTGTGCTGTAACTCAGAGCAGATCTGAGTGTTGCCATTGAGATTTGTGACATAGCTATAGAATGCTTTGTGGTTGTCTTTAGAATCAATGGCGATTTTATTTTCATAACTAGCTTTGGAGGAGTTTATAAGGGATCTCAGCTTCTTACTGAGGCTGACCAGGGAGTTCTTCCAGTCATGGGATTTTACTCTTTTTTGCAATAGTTTCTTTCTTCTGCTGTAGAGTTTGTTTATGGCAGGGGACCACCAGATTGGCTTCCTTTTTTTGGAGGATAGCATCTTGGTTCTGTTAGGGATAGCACGATCCATGCACTCATGTAAGTGTTTCTAAAGTGCATTTGTGCAGGATTCAGCAGTCATACCTCTATTATTCATCTGCATGGGCATTGTGAAGTTTTCCACTTCTGTCTTAAGAAGCGTGAAGTTGACTTTGGAGAAAATATTTACGGTGGTTTCCCTAATGGGGGGTGGGGGCGGGATGTGGATGTCTAGGCTGATTAGCTTGTGTTCAGATCTGACCAACAAGGAGTTAAACTCTGGTGTGGAAGACCAGTCACCCATGTTGGCAATGACCAGGTCTAGGATATTGCTGCCCCTGGTGGGGGTGTGAATAAGTTGATCCAAGGCGTTGGAATTTATGAATTCCAGAAAACATTGAGCAAAAGAGTTGGTACCTGAGTAGTTTTCCCAGTTAATGGTGGGGTAGTTGAAATCGCCCATTATTAGGGTGTTGGGTTGTACCCTAATATTTTCCAGTATATCATGAAATGAGGAGTGGGAATCCTGGGGCATGGTGGGGGATCTGTTGCAAGTTACAATTTGGATTGCGGTCTTGTCCAGAGTTAATTGCACTTGGATACTCTCGGATGCATTATGCTGAGCAACTAGCCTGGAGGTGTGGATATCCTTAATGAATATGGACACGACTCCACCTTTAGTGTTTTGATCCAGGTTAGGTGGCCAAAAGGTGTGGTATGAATTATAGCCTGGTAATGCAGGGGTGCTCTCTGGTGCCTTGAACCAGGTCTCTGTCACTGCACAGATGTCGGTGTTCTCCATTTTAAGGAATGCCTCAAGTGAATGCATTTTAAGGTATAGACTTCTAGCAGTGAGTAGCATTACCCTCAGATTTTTCTTGCCTGTACCTGTTACAGTGGTGAATTTTTCATTTGAACCTTGACTAAAAAAGGCTCTATGGGGTGCCAAGAGCCTTAGCCAGTATCCGGAATCCCAAGGACAACAGGTGCAGGCCATCTCTGGCAAAGAATTGTGGTCTGTTGATCATGTCATCCCAGGCAGACAGATACTGGATCCCCTTAGAATGACACCAGAAGCTTAGCCAATTGTTGAAGTCAGTCATTTTGCCCTTGTACTGTGGTATCATTCTGGGTGATGGCAGGATGGTACTCAGGTCTAGGGTCATACCTGCCTGGTCTACAAGATTGGAGAGCTCCTCCATGTCTCTTTTCATGTAGTCCAGAGAGGAACATCTCAGGTCATTCACACCAACATGGACAATGATGGAGTCATATTTGTACTTGTTGTGCGTGCGTTATGTGGCGGATTCTGGCACCCGACAGTAACTTTCTCCTTGTATAGCCTGGTGAGTGGAACATCAGTGTGCCTGACTATAGAGTCACCTATGACTAGAGTGTTGGGTACTTTGTTATGCCCTATGGGCTGTGGTTGAGTGGCACACTGAGTTTGTGGGCTATGTGTCATTTGGGTTTTGTTGGGGGTGGAGGTTGCATGCGTTTCTGCTTTGGAGGTCCCTGTTGCTTGAGCAGGTTTTTATTGAGAGTCTCTGTGAATGTAGGTGTGTGTTTTGTGCTTCTGTGTGTGTGTTTTGGTGGTATAGGTTTTGAGGGACTATGTGATGAGTGTGGTGTGGTGCAAGTGTTTACCTTCTCCTCTTGACTGTCTAGTCCAGTCTTGGGTGAAGAGAGCTTTGCTTCCAGTTTGGCTATATAAGTGCATCTCTCTCAGGTTGTAGTGCTGGGTGGAAGGAGGAGCGGGTTGTCTGTGTACATTAGGCAATTGCTACATTGCCCCAAGATGCCCAAATTCATCAGGTAGACAGGAGAAAACACCAGGAGCTGACCCTTAGACATACTTGGATAGGTGCTTATTTATTAAGTACTAAAACTGTTTTCCTCTAGAGAAGTGAGGAAAGTTTAGTGCTGTAGTAATTTGTTGCTTATTTAGTGCTTACAATGAGTTCTGAACAAGTGCTGAGCTCAAGGAAACAGATTTGAGTGCTAAAACTAAAAAACTGTTTAGTTCTAAGGGATAATTTTAAGAGCAGACTTTATGGTGCCATGAATAGTTTAACCCTAGCTAAGCGGCGATGCATAAAGTGTATTTTTTTATTTATAACAGTAGCAAATGAGAAAACTGATTTAAACAAATTAACTAATAAAAAGCTAAAAACTGTCTTTGATCAGACAAGTTCTAACTGCACACTCCTGCCACTAGGATGCAGGGGAACCTTCTCCAAAAAGATGGTTTGGATTAGTGCTCAAGTTATACAAACAAAGCTAGATTCAGCAGGTCTGAATTTAGTCTATGGTACAGCAAACCATGCGTACCAATTTCAGAAAGAAACAGTTCAAATAAGAAGACACAATAAGCTTTTAACCAGAACCTCCCAGCTCAGAAGGGAAGAATCTACCCTCTCCTCTCACAAGAGTGCAGACCACACCTTCCTAATGTAAAATAACTGGTCCAAAGCCCAAGTGTTCAAACCAGAACTAATACACTCTTAGAATAACGGACACTAAGCCTTCAATCAGCAACTCCCAGCTTAGAAGGATGTAAGCTACCTGTCCTGCCTCAACAGTGCAGACCACAAGCCTTCTTAATGTAAAAGAACATACTTCAGTATACCACCCAGCCGCAAATGGTGCCATTGAAAGATGTTCTCAAAGGTTGCATACAGTCTGCTATCTTACAAGCAAAACCCTGGAATCCCTGGAAACCGGTCATCTCAGAATTCCTTCAGGTATATCATTCAACACCACACGTTACTACAGGTATTTCTCCTTTTAAACTGTTTCATGGCTGGAAAATGCGAACACACCTCAGTGTCCTTCCTTCTCCTGTTTCCTGCAAGGATAATGCTGATACTGTTGGTAAAAAGGTTTCCTCTCTTCAAGAGAAAATAAAAAAGTATTCTGATACTGGATGTGGAGCATGGATCCCTCATTTTCAAAAGGGGGTCAAGGTGGGTATTTGGAATCCAATACATGTTCCAAAAGCACATCCAAGATTTTTACAACCTGTGGAAATTTAAAAGGAAATTGGTCCATGTACTTACTTATTGGCAGATGGAAAAAAATGGCATTCTTCCCATTTATCTAAACCAAGTGCACCTGAGAGAAGTGATGCTTCAAGGGATGATACAGTGAAATTTCCACTCCAGTCTACAGTGACACCAATGTCTGAACTTCCTCACATTCCTCCAGTTCGTGTGGGAAGGATACTTCATTGCCTTGAGGGCTATTAATTATAGAGCTGTTCTTAAGTAAGGGAGGAATATGTTGTGTTCTGAACTTGTGCCACTAGGTGGAGATAGAGGAGGGCAGAAGGAGAGAAGACATAGATCATGGTATGTGAGGAGTACTGGATTCTCCAGTTCTTGCTTCAAATTATTGGATTAAAAATCTTTAATATTGGACTCAGAGTCTGTTTTGTATTGACCTTCTGACAACTTAAAACACACCTCATAAGCAAGGGCATAGCATACAGGTCAAGGGATGTTATAACTCCACTGTACTTGACTCTCATCAGACTACTAATAGAGCGTAATGCATCCTTTTGCATGTACCTCACCAGAGACCTCAGAGGTTTCTCACTAAGAAAATACAGAGACTTAAAAACCATTACCTACATGGACAGGCTAAAAGCCCTTTCACTTTACTCTGTATCTTATAGGCTGCTGAGGGGTGACTTGTGCCTGGCCTATAGGGCAATCTCCAACCTTGGCCTAATGGAAATGCTACACAACCCTGCCCTAATGGAAATGGTACATGAGTCACTCACTCTAGGGATCTCAACCTAGCTTGTGACATTAACAGAACACGTTGGAGAGACAGATATGTCTCCCAGAAACCGTTGCTTCTCTGGAATAGTCTAATAATTCCTGTAAAATAGAGCTCCTCACTGACCTTATTTAAATGCAACCTAGATAACAGGATGAAAGACAGCAAATTTGCCCCTGAGTGGCATCCATATCTTTTATGGACAGGGGTAGCTGGTGTTGATCACAGATCCACTATAATACATTTGTTCTGCGAACTACCCAAAAAGAACAAATGGGGATACTTGAGATTAACATGGCTAGACTTGTAAAGGCTCTAGGGCCACTAGTCTAGTAACCTCCTATGACAATATGAATCTGTGACTTACAAGAACGTCATATGTAGGACAGCCCAGTGGTGCAGTGGTTGCATTGTTGCCTCAGAGTAACATGTTTTCCAGTTAGATTCTTAGCTAGGGTGCCTTCTTTGCAGAGTCTGCATGTCCTCCTCTGCCCATGTTGATTTCTTCCAGGTGCTCCAGTTTCCTTCCATGTTACAAAGACATGCATCTGGAGTGTCTCTCCCCAGGCCTCCACAGAAAATCGGCTTTCTTCAAAGTTGGACTTTCCTGGTAAACAAATGTCAAATAAAATAAATGAATAAATTGCCAAATATGTTGATGACAGCAGTTGTCAACCACCTTTTGCAATCTTGCCAGTCCTAAATATGCAAAAAACGTAATGTCAAATTCTCATCTGTCCCTGATTTGCAAAGTTTATCTGATTTTGTCTTATACTTCTGTCCTGTACCTCATGAAATGTTAGGTTTTCTAGTAAATCATTGAATATTTGACACAATAATGCCTATCATTAGAGTTTCATATTTCATGTTGTTCAAAGCATGCTTGTTGATGCACTATTTGTTGTTCTATTAACACTTTATGTGAATTATAGTAATATTTAAAAAATTATCCTTGATAGAGAAGCTTGTACCACCCCAATTACATATAGTTTTGTCTAGAATTCTTAAGTAAAGAAGTTGAGAGTTAATACTTCCATGTCAAGGACAGGTGCTAGAAAAATAGTTGTTTATTAACTCACAGATTATATCTAGAAATGCATCATCCTCTCCACACACTCTCATTGATTCTGTTTAGGTAGGAGTACCATGACCACTATCTACACATCAACTGACAATATCTAGGGAGCATGGACAAAGGTTGCCTCACAGGTATAGTCCTCATATATTGTGCCAAAGCCTTTAACATGCTAAACCATTCAATACTCCTAAATACCTTGCATTGTTCTGGGATTGGTCCTGACTGCCTACATTGGTATCACCCATTCCTCACTAACAGATACTTTAAATTTCAAATTGGAACCAACTCTTCATCCTACTCTCCACTCCACAAATGAGTCCCATTGTTTTTGGTTTTGTCACCAGTCATAGTCTCACCATTCATAAACAGTTTTTCTGCTTCCCTAAAATATTCATACAGTGCTCTGTTCTTTGATGATAGGGTTATCCACAGGTCCAGCCCCTTCAATTCTACCATAAAGGATGAGCTAGGGAAATGTCCTCATCTCTGTAACACAATGGATCATACAGAATAAAGTCATTCTGAAGACTAAAAAAAATCTAATTTTGGGCACAAGACAAAAAAGAAATCTCTCCTCTGTCCATAACTGCTGAATATATGCAACATCAATGAATCTCTTAAAAATCATACCACACTTTAAATGTAACAGCATCTGGCTTGGCCAGTCCCTCAACTTTTGGTTTCATATTATCACCACAAAAATAAATGTTAAAAGTCTCCTTACTGGGCTAAAAAATCCCATTTCCAAACTGAAGAAGGAAGTCTAGATATGGATTTAAGGGTTGTCTCCAGTATAGCTAGAATATGACCACCAAATAATTTAAAAATTATCCAAGGAAAACCTGTCCACTCTACAATCTTTATTAAATAACATATGCAGATCCATTACCCTACTCAGTCCTCTCTAAAACAAAATGGTTTTAAACAGAAGAAGCAGTTTACTGCTATCTTCCTAACCTATAAACTGACATAATAAGATACATGCATCTTCTTCACCAGTAGACTTTCCAAAATAGTTACATATTAAATCTTTGATCATATTCCTCTAATCCCTTCTCAACCACAAACAAAACATCACTAGACTGACCACAGCTTCTTGTTAATATCTCCCCAAACATGGTAGTTACTCCCAGCAAACCTCAAAGACATTACTGTGTACACCAAATGTAGGCAACAGCTTAAGAAGTGCCTCTTCATCAAAGTCATCTAAAATTGCTTTTCACTTCAGTATATCAATACATTTAAATTCTCCACTAAGTACAGTGACCCTACACTGCACAATTACTTCTGTAATCCACACTGGGTTCTAATGCCACAATTATCTCTACTACCTATCCCTATTGCAATTCCAAAAGTCATAAGCATGAGTCTTGGAATTATGAAAAAATAACTAGGAAAATGCAGAATAGTGAATGTCAAACTTCAGTGCTCTCCTTTAGAGATGTTTTTACAAAAGGCAGAGGCCTCCTACCCCCCCCAAACAAACATATATATATATATATATATACACATATATATATATATATATATATATATATATATATATATGTATATATATATACAAACTCTCTGAGAGTGCTATATCTCTGAGAAAAGTGTATAGTCTGAGAAATGACAGACAATATATTTAAGCCAAACATTTTTGCTCAGTCTTGTTATACTGGACCTCACACTAAGAAGCCTTGGAATATCAAATGGATACCCTTTCCTCCTATATGTTGAACTATCTCTCCTTCACCATTTCCCCACCAGGTCAGGCTAAAAGCTGTGTGTATCCAGGAATTAATGACAGAGAGAATTTTAAAGTTGTCTTGAATAGGAAAGAGTTAAAACACTGATGTAATTGATCATGTGGTTTTAATTAAGTATATATGTGGTGATTTGTTTTTGCAACCAGGTCTGAAGAAGTTCATTTGGAATGAAAGGGCTTACCGGTTGTTATTTTCCCACTTAAGTTATTTTGTTTATTTTTAGAACCATTCTGTGAGCCATTTTTGTTGTATATTATTTCATTTTATGGCATTTTTAGTTAGTCTTTTTGTTTTTTTTTTTACTGCTTTTTACTGTATTTTTTCACTTTGTACTTTTTTTTTTTTTTCTGGACAAAGTCTGAAAACATTTCTCTGGATCAGTAGTCTATATAGCCTGGTTAGTATTAAGTAAATAAATAAAAACTAAGTAAATAAACAAATAAAAAAAAATCAAGGACCTTCATTCCTCTGCTGAGAGTCAAACCTCATAACAACTTATGACCTAGTGCTACAGGCATCAGTTAGTACATGCAGAAGAATAACACAACTGGAAAAAAAGAAAAATTATGACAGGCACATGCTACAAGTACAATCACAACTGCAGTGTGGCCTGCAAAGATGTTATACATACTCCACATCTGTGACTTTGATTTTCATCCTTTGCAGTACCCATTCATATTCAGTTGCTATTCCTCGACCACTGGGAACAAAATATTTACTGTTGACTATACATGTGCAACAGATAAAATCATATAAGGCAATGATAGTGAAAAAAAATACTTATAGTACATTTCAGACTTCCTGTATTGAATTTGTGCCTTCAATTGCAGAAGGATGCTGGAATGGCACTATTTCAGGCAATTGTATATATCCAGCACTGCACACCAGAAAGGATGATGTCAGTAACATCACTCAGCATTTCAGTAAGCTCATGGAAGGCATTCATTTACAGAAAGGGACATTGTAACTCTCCAGCAGATGTCCATAATGTTTATGTGAAGTAAGAATGGGAAAATCCTACTCTTCCTGGCATATCAAGTAGGAACCTGCATTTATCATTTTGTGATGTATCCATGACCAATTAATCACATCCACTCGAGAGTCAAAAGGAAACCCCCAAGCTCATGGATGCAAGTTTGTGAATCATGTGATATGCCATGTAGTGATGTTCTGTGTCAGTGGAACATAGCCATCGCAGAGAACTGAGATCTTGTGCATGGCTGTAGAGCTGCATCATTGTGCTAAGTCTGCACACATGCCAAATGCCATAGCTTGTAGGTCTCATACTTAGTGCATGGCTAGCATCATTTTGTTTGGATACAGCATTCTGTACTAACAGCAAACAGTGGCATTTACTGATTTCATTAACATAACAATCATGATAATGTGTAAATATCTACTTGGTGTGAAACCTCAGTGCCATTTTATTTAGCACCACTTAGAACAACACTTCTCACAGACCATGCAATGGCTATGTGAGTGTGCATGTATAATGTAGGTGGCCACAAGCCATCGCAAATCAGCCCACAGAGCCCATTGGTGAGACAACTTCAGTGTCAGTTGTGGGCATTTGACTTGGCTTCTCTGGCAGTGGGCATTTCTCGTGTCATGGGTGGTGCTGCTGCTGCTCTGACTTAACTGGGATGTCTCACCAGGGAGCTCATGTATGATCTCATGGTTCTACCTCTTGCCTGTTGCCTTTGAGCACTTAAACTGCCATCTCTGGTTTTGAACATCTAGTGGGTCATAGGTGATACTGCTCCTAAGGCTAAATACATGGGACACCCCATCAGGGTAATGCAAGTACATAGTCCTAGGGTTCTATTCATTGCCTATCATAAAATACAATGAGCCCTAACACTACAAGCCAACATAATGGACATTGCCAATTGCTTGCATCACTGTAGCTTAATACTACTACTGGAGGGCATGATTCCAGACACACCTTCCCAGAGTGCATGGCTATAATGCTCACATCTCTGTCTCATATAATAGTGCTGCAGTCATCTACAATGATTGTGCTTGTGGATGATACTGTTTGACTATGTCTATTATTTAATATCTTTCCAGTTGGAAATGCTTCAAACTTTGTTAGTCTGCTAGGTGTTGTACATCAGGCATTTTTTGTACCTCTATTCTTACACGGAAACTCGATCAGTCCAAATCATAACAACCAAGGAACTTCTCAAATATACCATTTATTAGACACACAATTCACAATTGTAGACAAGTTGTCTTGGAATATACTTACAGTTGGTCCCAATATCCTTGAGGTAATTGGTGATAGACCCAGATTTACTTATAAAAACAAAATTAATTTACATCGAATGTTATGTGGACCAAACAAGTTACAACATAGAGTCCATACAGCGACTAAGAATGGTTGCACGAGACCATGTTATAAATGCAATTACTGTGAGTTTGTAGATGGTTCAGGAGGATTCGCACATCCACTTACCAAAAGATTTTATTGTTTTTATGTACAGGCCACTTGTGACACTCAACATATTGTTTATCTTGCGACCTGTTCGGCTTGTCCTGCATTTTATGTGGGCAAGACTGACAGAAAATTAAAAGAAAGGGTTAAAGAACACGTTTATAATATTAGGATCAGATCAGACAAGAATGCCCTTTTCAAACACATCATCGAGAATACATAGGTTTTAAGTTTCAAGTTATCCAAAGGAATTTCATTAGTATTAGAAGAGGGGATGTCAGAAATATGACAGAAGAGATTGAAAGTAAATGGATCATTAGACTAAGGGCTGACAAGCAGCCTGGGTTAAATGATAGAGTTTCAATCAAACCTGCTCTAAAAGCAAGGAGGCTAAGGAAATAAATACGTAGGGTTGCTTCATACTTGGACCTTCTTTTTAACAGGGGTCGCTAAAGCCTAGAGTCGATATAAATTTGTTAATGAATATGTAGTGTTAGGTAAAAATGTGCCACACATTACATTTTAGTTACTGCTCTATTTAATATACAGGTTTTTACTAAAGTACATATTTATATATTTTTTATCAACATATTCATAGTTATATGCATTTACTTTTAACCCAGACAGATTGTGTTTTTATAATATGTTTTTTATGTGAATCGAATGTGATTATATTGTAATGCTTTAAATAGGCATGCGGAAGTGATGTCAACGGTGTGTAGACTATTTAAATGTTTGAATACTGAATCTCTTTAACTGGCCTGAAGAAGCCTATATGGTGAAAGCGCTTGCCTTTTAATTCTGTCAATAAACAGATGTCACGTTGCTAGTTGGATTTCCTTTGGATTTATTCGTGGTGGATTGTGAACTGCTGTTTCAGAGTTTTTTGTCGAGTTGTATTAAGGCTGCATTTATTTTGCAGTTTTGAGCATATTTTTCTGCCGCTCTCCCATTGTTCCTCAGTTAATTATATTTAATGAGTCTGTTAAAAAGTCCTAACCCACAATCATTAAGCATTAAGCCAGTTCTGACAGCTAAAGCAGTCACAGTTCAGGTACAATTCGTTCATGGATGTGCACAATGTTGTTATATATTTTTCAAAAAATGTTTTTGTGTTTTGTTATCATTTAGTATGCATGGGTATGGCAGATACAAGTTATCTATCATGCACAATATTTTTTAGTTTAACATATTTTAAATGTCTGTGTTTCTTTAAACCTTAATTGAGTGTATTTCTGAAGAGCTTTGTAAGAATTGTGTAGCACCTGTGTCATTGTATCTAAAGAAGTCTTTTAACTAGACGAAAGCGCTCATACATAAAGTTTTTTACGCCTTCACTTGTGGCCTGGATTTTTTATTTTTTATTCAGTGACTTAGTTTTGTTCTATTGGTGTGCTTTGGAGTTTTCTACTTGGGATCTGGTTGTCCACTTGTGGTGGTGTTTATTTTCATTCTTCATTTGTGCTACAGCTATGGAAGATTCATCTGGTGACTCGACTGTTATTAGAAGTGAGGAAATGTTTAGCCCTGGTTGTCTGGCTAGAACACAAAAAGAGGTCACTAAAGTTCAAGAAGAGGTTGTGGCATTAAAGGGCGATCTCACTAGGCTCATAGAGTTGTTGAGCCAAACTAAGCCAGCAGGTGGAGCTGTCCTACAAGGCTCAGGGCCTTCTTGCATTTTGGACACTTTTGCAGCACCCACTACGTTGTCTCCATGCTCGGCGTCTGCGAGTTATGGTGGGATTCAGATGGAGGGAGGTAGTAACATCCAACATAGTTTTGTCCATTCCAATGGACATGTTTCAGCATTTCCTAATGTGAACATGTTAGGTAAACAAGGCATACAGGACACTAATAATCGGGCTGCTCCACCGATAAGCAACAAAAATGCTAAAGATACTGTTTCTTTTGTTAACTGTGTCGCTAACAAAAGCAATGCACTTGTGTCAAACGCTATAGGCACGGATGGTGCTTTTAACATGAATGCTGAACTTTATGAATTTTCTGTACATTTCAAAGATGTGCTTAATAGGAATTTTGACTTTAATTCTATTGACAATATTCATCGCATTTCTAATGAGTATGGGGGTAACTCTATGGATGCGCTTACTCTGAAGGACATGATTTTTTCCTTGGGAAAAAAAAAACTTTTTAAGTATAAATGTTTGGAAATTGATAATCGTTATTTGCACTGTTGTGTGAGTCATAAATTGGTTCCACAAGGTTTAAGAATGTTCAAATATCCTTTTGGAATTGTTTATTCACAGGATGTGTTACAAGATTTTCATAATTTTTTTGATGATTGTGGGTTAGGACTTATTAACAGACTCATTAAATATAATGATTCAACTACGGTAACAATACATAGTGATATTAATAAATTAAATGAAGATATTCTTAAGGATTTATTGTTTTCCGAATATGAACAATTGTATAGAAAAGTGTTGAATAGGACTGATAAAAGAGTGCACAATATTTTTCTTAGGAAATAGAAGAAATTTATAAGGGACAAACAACAGTATTGTGTCGGTAAAGTTTATCTGGGTCTTACGCATAACAACAAATATAAAAATAAGGTTAATGAGAACTTTAATAGAGACACACATGTTTCTGCAAGTTGTTTGGTTGGTGAAAGGGACCACATTCATGACAGGGAGGTACCAATGGATAGCGCTATTAATAATAATAGACCATTGGATGAGTTAGACTCTTTCTCAGAGCCACACAACCATTTTTTATTACCCAGAAGGTCAGAACGGCTGGCCAGCAAGACCAGGTACCCATCACATCCAGGCCATCCATGCAATGGCTATGGGATGAACTATGGATGGAAGAAGATGGGGAAGAAGGGGAAATAGTGGTAGTGGATGGCACAGAGGGTATTGTGTCTGAGTATAAAGGATTTAAGATTTTCAACTACACTACCCATACTCTAGGGAAACATTTCAATTTATTTTCTAAAGGATTTAAGTTTGTTAAAAGCAACTATGGTGATATAACAAACCTTTTGGTCGACCTTAAGTTATATTTAAGGAAGTTAAATTTAAGTATGGTTTTTAAAAAAACTGAAAAGGAAAAAAATAGTGATTTGCAGGGTTTAGCAAGGAGCACTACTTTCAACCCACCTCTTCATCCTGTTTTATTGATGTATGAAAAGATTGTGACAGAAGAAATATATGAAGCACACACCAGGCATAAGGTGAACATAGGACCATACAATTTAAGTGAGAAAGAGGAAAAACTTCTTTACCATTTACAATGGCAGAAAGAATTTCACATCATGAAGCCCGATAAGGGAGGGGGTGTCATACTGTATGGTATTGAAGAATATAACAATGTAATTATTAACATTTTGCTCAACTCCAACACTTACTCCCATGTTTCTATTAATTAAATCCATATAGCTTACAGGAGAATTGGTTCACTTTTGGAAGAGTATTTGGTAGAGAGTAGGATTGATAGTAAGACTTATCAGTTCCTGAGACAAATTAATCCTATTATTCCCAATTTTTTTGGAGTTCCCAAGGTACATAAATCCATAATAGGACCACCATTTAGACCCATAGTATCTGCGAGAATTTCAAAAACTCATCCTATAGCAGTTTATGTTGATTATTGTACTAAGGAGATTTTAGTTAAAACAGATCATCTTATTAAGGATTCTTGGGAATTTTTGAGCAAATTGACCAAAGACATATGGAGTGAGGACTGCAGTTTCCTCACTATTGATGTTAAAGATCTTTTCACCTGTATTCCTCGATGTACAGGATATGAATACTTCAGTGATAGTATCAATAAATATTCTTCTTTACCCAAGGAACACATTTCATTAATTCTGGAACTTTTGGAAGTTGTTCTTGACTACAACTATATAAGTTTTCAGGGAGAATACTTTCAACAGGTTAGTGGGGTAGCTATGGGGGCAGCATGTGCCCCCATCTACGCTAATTTAGTGAAGTTAGAATGGGAGAATAGGTATGTGTTCGACAGTACTTTCCAAGAATATATAAAGTTATATCTTAGATTTCTTGACGATATTTTTATATTATGGGAAGGGACCAATGAAACTCTTGTATTGTTTATGCAATATTTGAACACAAGTACCAACTTTCTCTCTTTCACACACACACATGGCATAATGATAGTATCAACTATCTTGATATAACCCTTTCTAAAATTAATAAAGGGTTTAAATCTAAAATTTACCATAAAGATACTTGGTGTAACAGCTTTCTGCACTATGAGTCTTCATCCTGCATTCCAAAAAAGAAGTCTTATAAAAGGACAAGCAGTTAGAATAGCGAGGACGACCTCAGATTTTAGTGATTTAAAGAGAGAATTTATCTTTTTAGGAAAACCATTTTTAGAAAGGGGATATCCTTTAAATTTGGTATGTGAAATACTTGGAGGAGTCTATGAGGAATGGGAGAAGAAATATAAGCCTTTGTTGGGTCAACCTTTTACCATTACGGAGACACAAAGTAGAGAGGTAAAGAATTTTCAGGGGGCATGTATAACGGAGTTTTCTACGTTTTCCAACATGTTCACCAAAATTATCAGTACTAACTGGAGTGTGCTAAAAACTAATAAAGATCTTTATGAAACAGTAGGACCAAAACCTACATTCATATATAGGACAGGAAAAAATTTCAAGAGAATGTTTGAACAGATGGATAGTAATGTTCGAATAATAAATAAAGCTACTACCTCATGTGGAAGCTGTAGTCAATGTCCATATATTATTAAGGAAGCATACATACCCTTGAATAATGGGCTGAATAGTTTTGTAAAATTCTGCAAAGGCAATTGTAGAACTAAGATGTTGGTATACCTGGCCATATGTGTGAGATGCTCTGCATTTTATATAGGAAAACCTGAGAGAGCATTTAAAGATAGAATATATGAACATACTTACGACATACGGGCAGGTAAAGATACTATCGCATTGTTCAAGCATTTAGAGTTATGTCCATCCTTTTGTGGTTTTAAATTTGGCATTATTGATGCCATCAGAAATAATGTCAGAGGGGGCAATATCAAAAATATTTTGTTAAATAGAGAACTGAAGTGGCAGCTTAGGCTAATGGCTAATATTCCACCTGGTCTCAATGAATATGTGAGCATTAAGCCTGTTCTGATAGCTAAAGCAGTCAGAGTTTAAGTACCATTCGTTCATGGATGTGCACAATGTTGTTATATATTTTTCAAAAAATGTTTTTGTGTTTTGTTATCATTTAGTATGCATGGGTATGGCAGATACAAGTTATCTATCATGCACAATATTTTTTAGTTTAGCATATTTTAAATGTCTGTGTTTCTTTAAATCTTAATTGAGTGTATTTGTGAAGAGCTTTATAAGAATTGTGTAGCACCTGTGTCATTGTATCTGAAAAAGTCTTTTAACTAGACGAAAGCGCTCATACATAAAGTTTTTTACGCCTTCACTTGTGGCCTGTATTTTTTATTTTTTACCCAGAAACAAACTGCCCCGGTGGCAGCCCAAATTAAACAGGATATACAACAAAAGGGAAAAATTATGGCAAAAATCAGCAAGGGTAATTTCCATAAAGATTAAAAAAACTTTCTAATCAAAGTAAATAGGCAACTAAGTGGGCTAACTAGGTCAAACAAAGCCAGCTTTGAGATTAAAATATACTCCCAGGTAAAGGTAACCATAAGGCGTCTGCAGCTATGTCAGAATTGTCAAGGACAGCATACAGCAATGTGCTGAACTGGTGGTTAATGGTGCCACATTCACTTTGCCTGTTGATATAGCAAACCTGTTAGTGTACAAATTAAATTCCAAATTAATCCCCCTCTCACCTCAAAACATCCCACCAATAATGCCCTCAAACATAACCCCTCCAAGTATAGCTGGGGAGCATCACTGGCTGTACTCACTAAAAGTCAAGAACACAGCCTCAACATCCCAAGATACCTCCTGAATAGTTTAAAGTATGACTTATGAGGACCCTTGGAGTTGTTATTTAACTGTAATATTAAAGCAGGCTTTGTGCCACATGAATGGAAGACTGCAACTGTCACCCCCTTCATTTGGGAGGATCATCAGTAGTTCCTAGAAACTACAGACCCTTTAGTCTGGCTAGTCTTATTTACAAAGCCATAGAAAGAATTACCATGGAAGTTATCAACAAGGACATAGAAGACCTCCAGGCACTGGATCCACTTTAGCTTTGTCAAGAGAAGGTCATGCTTACTGAATCTGGTGAACATCTTTGAAAAGATCACTAAAGCAATGGATGAGGGGAAAACTGTGCATACTCCCTACCTCTGCATACTGCTTACCTAAATCTGACTAAGGCATCTGATATAATACGCCACTTGGGCATTGTTAACAAATTTACAGAACTAAGTGTAAACCACTTTATAACATAATGGCTAGCTAGCTGGCTAACTTTTAGGACCCAGGAAGTTAGAATCGCTGAGGCGAATTCCACAAAGAGGCCAGTCACCAGTAAAGTTCCCTAGGGCTCTGTGCTAAGCCCACTCCTATTTTGCATGTACTTCTCAGATGTCAAAGCCAGTGCCAAAGGCCTCTGGCTAACTGAGTTTACAGATGATTGAAAAGTGGGAACAGTCATTGAATCCCTCCAAGATGAGAAGACCCTTCACGAAGGTATAATACAGACAAATGCTTAGTGTCAAAGCCATGATAATACTCAGTATCAAGGAATGAATTGAGTACCTTTTGGGAAGTTTGCCACCCCAGGTAACTATACCATCAATAACCCCCCCCCCCCAACAACTGATTCACTATTCAGGTATTTGGAAAGTCATGTAGATAGTAATCTAGCCTTCAAACAACATGTGTCCAAGGTAGTAAGAAAATATTTCAGTGTTGCTCAACTTATAAGCAAGGGCTTGGCATCTAGGTCCAGAGAGGTCATCATGCCACTGTACTCGGGTTTCATCAGGCCTATCATAAAGTATAATACCCCTTTAGGTATGTATCTGGCCAGACACATGTAGCAACTGGAATGTCCACAAAGGTTCCTTAAAAAAGAATCAGGGGAGTAAACAGAATGTCCTATGCTGACTGTCTCAAACTGTGTCTGTTTTTTCTGTATCATACATATTTCTAATTGATGATCTTTGCCTTGCATACACAGCATCCCTAAACGCTGTTTTGATGAATCTTTTGTGCAGCCACAAAACAAACAGCATCAGATCTACTAGATTAAAAGACTTAAAGTTTGCTTTCAGCATAAATAGGACATGTTGGATAGACACATATATTTCTCAGAATATTCCCATTCTCTGGATCAGCCTCCCCATCTATGTGAAGCAGAGTTCCTCCCTTTCCCTATTTAAGTGCAACTTGGAACAATGGATGGGTAAATCAGAACTCACCCCTGATCTGGGTCATATGTGTTTGATGGACAGAAGCAATCAGTAAATCACCCCCTATAAATAAGTTCATAATTATGCACTAGGCTAGTTGCCCTGATGGACCATTTTAAGTCTAGCCAATTTCCCTCAGAGGAGAGAATCAAACCTTGTACCTTGCGTTTGTGAAGTAAACACTTTATCCATTATGCCAACCCCCAGAAATAAAACTCTTTACTAACATACATTATCATTTAACTAAACTACCAAAAAAAATACTATGAAGTTGCTGGGGATTGAACTTAGGACCTCTAATATAAATCAAATTTGTGGGTCACATTTGGGTTACATGGCTAGGCTTTTAAGGGTCCTAGTGATTGTTAGCCTAGTATACACCTATGAACCTCATATCTTCACCATATATTTAACTAAAAACATCTGTAGTTCTCTTTATATACAACATTTCAAAAATATACTATTTGAATAGCACAGCAAGACATCATTTGAAAAATAAGGAGACATTAAGCTAACCTTATCCTACTTATGTCTTCATGTTTATTGCTCTCCTACCCCTTATTTTACTCTATGACAAGCACTGTCTTGCATAGAGCATGACAGATTCATGATTTTATAAGGAAGCGTAAAAGATCATTCAGATGTTCCTACTTGCCCCAAACAGCATATTGTTGCTCTCCCTCTCTGCATCTGTCTGTATCTCTCTGTTCACCCCTTCTGCTTCAGTAAGTTGTCACTGTGCTTCAGTTGTGCTATTTAAATGCTATGAAGCTATAATTCCCTTGTGGTGTGATGAGATAATACTCACATGTGTATATCGGTTGTTTGACTACTTTCGAAGGTTTTAATCCAGCCATTAGCTAAGTATTATTGACTGCTCTTGGTTCACTATTTTATGTGTGCCTACAGGCTACATATTGTTTTGAGCCACCATTCTCCTTCCTCTGTCATAAGCTACTTTGTCCCTGCCTACATCTCACTCTGTTGATGTATCTTCTCCCTTCTGTATCATACTTCCACTTCTGCATTTGTGCAATGTCTGGCGCAGGGCAACAAATGTAACTAACGCTAAATGGAAATACATAGCTTACAGCAATAGCTTGTGATTTTATTGCTTTCAGCCAGATTACCCTGGCATACTTTGTGCTGCTGTACTTAGCTACGTTTGTTCATTTTAATGTACTTTTCAACAAGCTCAAGTGTTTGATATATAATTTACTGTGGTAAATAGGATAGTGAGGATGAATGCATGCATTCATGTTAGCTGAAATCTGATGTTAACTGTTAACTGTCAAAAGTATGACTTCCTATGTGGTGTGCTTAAATTATATTCAAGTATAAATGTATTTTCACTGAATGCTTTAAAGGTTCAAATCCAGATGGATAACAGAATGTTTGTCTGACTCCTGTGGCTGTAAATGTTGGCTACACCTTTCCTTAGCACATCATTATTCTGCTACATTACTGTGACTTCTCCATATTGTGAAGCCTGTCTTTTACTAAACTTTGTGTGATAGTTGTGACAGAGCAACATAGAATACTGCTAATTCTGAGTTCAACAATTCAATATATGATTACACATGCGCTAATACTTTGCCATCAGCAGCACAATTTAGCTTGGCAGTGCTACTCTCAATGACTAAAACACAAGAAAATAATCAAATAATTATTGCTTTAGGTTGCACAACATTTGCCTGAAAGTATTGATTTTCTCAACACGTTTTCTTGATTTCAGACTGATACTGACTCAATTATTACACTTAGGTAACATATGTCCGCTCACCAATGTTTGCACTTGCAAATGTATTACAAGTTTGGTTAACTTATTCACGCATAATCCATCACTGTTATTCTGCAGTGCACTGCCCTATGTAGAAATTGTATGTTTGTCTTGCAATGGACATTGTGCAAGTATGGGACAAGAAAAGTTTGCAGTTATCCCTGAAGGAAGTGGAAGGCAAGAAGGTTTGATTGATACACAACTGGTCTACAACTGAAAATGTCTTTGGCATCCCATACTGTAAAACCTTTCAATGCCTTTCACCCTCACAGTAATGCAATGTACATGAAGGGCAGTATCAAAATGTTAGTACAGAAGTATGTAATTAACTGTGACAATCATAGTAATGTTGCATTGGCCTATGCACACATATGCATTTGTTGCACAACCTGCGATGCACATGCCACCTGTTCCAAGCAATGGATTTTCAAAAAGTACAAATGTGTTTTTTTTCACATTCATAAAGTCAGATGTCTCCTGTGGTGCTTGTGAATAATAGTGTGCTCTCTAGATCATTTAACTAGATAGGTAGGAGGTTCAATGCTCAATATGTGGAAATTGTGTTTGTGTTTGTAACACTTGTTGCTGCATCAACTTCCTGTGAAGAGAGTACATTTAACTTAGCACACACCTTTCTTATCACAGTTTCTTGCAGAAACATCCTCTCTGAAACACATTGATGATGTCATTGGGTCAAAAGTGCACTCTCTACCCTTAAAAGTTAGACTTATCCTCTGACACTTGCAACTAATTCTGTACTCTACAAATTGTGTAAATAAATAGGTAGGTAGGAGGTTCAGTGCCCAATGTGGAGAAATTGTATGAGTGTGTATATATGTGGGGGTGTTTAGATTCAGGAGAGCATGTCGTCTAACACACCTGTGATCAATCGGCTTCTACTGTGGAGAAATATTTTAAACTCCTTGTTGACTCCAGTATTCCCTTATACCACCTTTTACAACCACTTCTTTGCAACACAAGGGTGTAGCTAGGCATACTCTTTGTACTCTACTGAGTACAAATTTCTATACATTACTTGGATAAACCATGGCTTTTTTAGAGTAGATTAATGCCTCCAATAACAGTTTCATAGACTGAAAAAATATCTATTTAATGGTTTTAGAGGGGAAAGGATTGCAAACATTTAAGTACTGAAAAGGGGAACATTTCTATTTTTTAAATGACAGATGGATTGGGAGCAGCAGTAACAGCACATGTGTATGAAATTATATTCTCTGGCTACACCCCTGGTGTGACACGCTAATGAGGTCATTCTTTATAAAGTGCACTCTTGCAATTTAAATGTCAGACTTCTCCTGTGGTGCTTGTCTTATCTAAAATGTCTAAATAGAGAGATAGGAGATTCAAATGCAGCAGTGATTAACTTCTACAACTGTGTGTATCTGACTGTTAATGAATTCAGGATTGGTTTACATATCTTTGCAGTGGCAGCTTTTACAACCCCAGATGGCTATAAAAGTTATTTTACTACACACAATTCCTTGGCAATAAACTGCTGAATTCATCTGTTCATAGATGCTGTATGCCTTACTTGTACTCAGTAATATCCTCCGGTGTTGATTGTGTAACTAGATTTGTTTGAGTCCTTCCCTGATTAAATAGTGTGACTGTGATTATTGTCATATACAACTGGCCACCTCACAACCACCTTTAAGTACACATCCACTTATATGGATTTATAGTGGCATAGTGTTACACTAGCAAATCTTATCATCCCCAGAGAAAATAACTTTTTGGCCACATAATGATGACATAATGCTACCAAAACTGTAGTATCTCATAGCTGTAGTGTGAATTTTCCTGCATTTTGTGACTTTGATACTATGCACTATACATTGTGTAACTACATATGTAAGATGTTTGATGTCAGCTATGAGTGTGTCTTTCACACTCATACTGTGTGTACTACTCCTCAAATACATATATGATGTGTAGCTGTACAGAATCATTTTGTCCTTTGACCACTTTTTAGCATAAGCATCCAGCTAATAAGCATTGATGATGTCATCCATTCTGCTGTGCACTGTCCCAGTGCTACCACAACATGTGTGGTCCTTGTGATTCAGAAACTACTAATCCATGTTTTTTGATCATAGATAGTTAGTTCAAATATAGACATTACTCCTCAGACTACACTGTGTCAGTCCTGTTGTGATTGTACATGTTGCTAACTTCTTCTTCTTCTTTTGGTTTTTCTTGGTTAGGGGTCGCCACCACGGATCACCTGTCCTCTCATGATTGGCAGTGGAGTTTTACTGTGCTGAGTTGCCAGCCCGGCGCCCAACCTTCCACAGAAGGCACACACATACACACATGCACTCATACCTAGGGCCAATTTTTAGTGTCCAATCACTGTACATGTTGCTAACACTGTTGTCAAACACATCTGCTATTTAGACGTATAGATGTTGATTCATCTTATGAAAAGCTATGATAATTTCTCAAATAGCAATCCTTTTATTCAGAGTTATGATGGCATATGATTGAATTTTTCATGCATAAGATATATGTCATAAGTGATATCCTCTGGCATGAGGGAATGACACAACATTCTGTATGTTGTTGCTTTAATACAGCAATTATGGCCACACATCTCCCTTGCAGCAGTAACATGATAAAGGTCTTGACATACTGACATTATCTCACAATTATAATGACACTTCTGCTGTGGCACATTCATTCTCTACAATATCATGCATTTTCTGTAGTCAAATGCTCAGGTGTTCAATGGCTGTTAGCATTGTGTGGCTTATACTGTAATGCATGAATGTCATACATCACAGTTATAATGTGTGCATTTACAGTGAGAGAGACCTTCACCATCCCTGTTATCTCAGAGATTGTTTTTGACACATACATGTGATGTCATAAGCTAGCATAGGAGAAGTGTCACACTTGTATTACGACTTCCACTGCAGTGCTTATGGTTCATCCACATACCATTAGTCAGCAGAGTCACACAACATGCTGTTCAATTCCTGTAAGTGCAACATCATATGAATGTAATTACATTAAACAAACACCATTCTGTCTAGTAATTCTTATCCAGTTTTATGTTGGACAATAATATATCATTGAATGAATAAAAAAGCACAGAATGATATATCATTGCAGGTTGTGTTTGCATGGCAGTGACATGGTTATTTGGGGAATGCCTTGCTATGAGTGTTCCTATGACACATGCATTGAATACTGGCTTGTATAGCATACCTACACAGATAAACTGTGATTCAATTCTGGGAAAGCATGTCCACTATACAATGGAAACATCTTCTTTGTCAAAGAAGCATTGATATTGTACTGCTCCCTGTTGTGTGGACAGTAACATGTGTAGCTCCTTTTCAGCATTCTGACTTAATGCTATTGTTCATATTATATTTGTAACTCCTTTCATATCGCACAGACTGTTTGCAGTTATTTGTGACATCCTGTATTGATATCTGCTGTGGTACATGCAGTCAATGCAAAGGTCTATCGGAAGTCTAGTATCAAAGCTGGGAGGTTGAATCTAATATCTGTCTGATTGTCTGTCCAACTGTGTCAGTTAGCAGTGTTTTACACACAAACATGAGTTACGGCACAGTAATGAATATAGTAACAGAGATAAAAAACTGGAATGGATTTTTTTGAAAAGGGTAGGAGCAAATTAGGAAATCAAAATCTAAACCAACTATATTAGAAGCAGTGAATACAGTAACAAAGACCAAACAACTGGAACTGAGATCTTTAGAAAAGGGTAGGAGCAAACTACTTAGGAAAAATGGGCATTGTGGGAACAATACATACATGGGAGGAATGAGGGTTAAAAGAAGGCAAGATTTGAATGAGCTATTTAATATTTGGCAGACAATGATTGGGTATATTATAAATGATGTATAATGTTTGAAACTAAAATCAGTATGGTTTGTAATGTATAATGCTTGCAACTAAGATTATGTCAATATGGTTTATTTTCATTTATGTAAATGTATGATTTCCAATGTCATAAGTGATAATTTAATGCAAATGTTTCTTGTTTAAATAAAAAAGGGTTATGGCACAGTCAGAGGGCTACATTTTTTCAGGTCGTGCACTACCTTGCTTTTCATGACCTAACTGATATGCGTATTTCTGTGATGTACATGATTGTTTTGCATTTCACTGATTTATGTCCTGGCATGTGTTTGAAAATGAGATGATGTGAATGTTATATCATTCATTGTTCACAAGTATTACCGATTTCCAAAATAATTACACTCTGTATCACGTCTTCATCCAGACATTCATTTATTTCTGCAATTTTGTCATACTATGCAGCTTAATGGGAGATGAAGGCTTCTGTAAACATGTCTTCCTGTATGGCATGCTGTCAGAACATCAGAAACTGTGATTGGTCCTCTATTACAACACTTTTTTTCTGTGTTGGTGCTGTTGAATTGCTGTTATGTTATTGTTCCCTGTAAGTGAATGTGAGCATGGCCAGTATAATGATGTCTGAGATGTTCGCAAATTACCAATGGAAATGACAGCAAATTTGTATTGTTATGTGTCACTTATGAATGTTGTGTGTTCTATTGCATGTTTATAAATAATAAAATCTTGTCCTATGGATGCCAATAACAGTTATTTGCAAAGCATATTCCTTTCTGATGTGTACAACATGATAGGTGTAAGATTGATTTCTTCTTGTGTTTACATGCTGAGATGGAGAATACAGCTGTTTGTTGGCTTACATACTTTAATTCACTTATATGTAGTTCATATACAATAAATGCAGAGTCTATACATTCATCCCATAATGTATACTCTGTCCTTGCTAACTGTTATCACAACTCAGCATTTGATTAATATATATATATATATATATATATATATATATATATATATATATACATATATATATATATATATATATATATATATATATATATATATATATATATATATATATATATATCACATTTTAACTACCCTTTGTTACATTGTAACTTTATATCCCTATCACTTCCTTTGTTAGCACATCCATTTCATATGCACAACTCTGTTATTGTCATTGACATTAATTATCATTGCATCAGTACTGCAGGATTTACATTAGAAATGTTTATTTGTCACTTCAGCACATTTGTCTGCAATTATATGAGTACACTTCACCCATTTCCCATGCCCTAGTATTTAATTATGCAGTGCAACACATTATCTGTATACAGTTCCCTCATTTCATTTCCCCTCCTACAGAATTCTTTCACTGTACTTGCCCTTAATATTTCAGGGATACAGCATGTGCTCATATTTTAGGTTTTCCTCGAGGCAAGCTGTTTTGTTTACATTTTTTGCTCAAGCTTGTAAGCACGTTTTCATGGCCATGAACACTATTGCTAGTGATGAAAGGGTGCTTGTAAATGTACAGGCACAATGAGCAGCATGCATATTCAATTAGTGTTGCTGCTCATCATGCCAACATGCTTAAATTGTTTATGGTTAGCACAAAGTCTACATAATTGTTAATGAATCCCACAGGTAGAGTTTTTTCACATGAATGTGGCAAAGACATCTGTCATATTCTTGCCATACAAGGTCTGTTTAAAATACATCATATTGGAGTTCATTAATTATTAGCCTGCAAATTTTCAATACAGCATTCAGAACAGGCTGTTCTGGTCTAATGGTGAACGTTTTCAGACTTCCATAGACTCCAGGATTAATAAGAGGTGTACATTTACCATTTTTTGCAACTATTTCCTGATTAAGTAATGTGTAGTCTGTCAGCTTAAAACATTTGAAATGGGGTTGTGAGGCATGGAAATATGGCAAATTCAAAGCAAACAACAGATAAAGGATTACTGATAAGGAAGATTAACTATAAACACATCACTGACAAAATTAAATTGTGATATGGGAGTCTCACGTTGACAATGTGGTCAGACAGAGTGAGACTCCAGCTAGGGAGCTATCAAAACCAACTAAAATAAATATACACAGCATTACTAGCTGGGTGTAAGTAAAGTACAAGAGTTGTTGCTCCTTACTTTTGGAAACATTACTTCAGAAATAACTGGTTGTTTTTAAACAGCTAGCTAGAGAGAAGGACTGATGGTTTCACAGATATTTTTCTTAATGGTAGATGGCTGGCCGTGTTCTTCAGCATGATGAAATCCTATTAATGCCTTGTTCATCATATTTTCTAATGGAGGAAAAAAGTCCTATTGTGTAAGGCCATTGGCATGTGTTGATGTAACTAATTGTGGAACATTATTATCTAGCAGATCGCCTCTTCTAAATATTAGATGACCTTTCATCTGCCAACCACATGAACCCATTCTGAGAGGTCATTCTGAGATGACAGATGCAAGGCACAAAGAACTAAAAAAACATGATGCCAAGAGATAACCTAACTAGGAAATGCCAGTGTAATAAAAGCAAAAGAAGTTACAACATTTCTTGGAAGCATTCTCAGAACATTCATCTCCTGTTATGTCCATTTCTACTTTAAAAGGTAACATGTCTTGGTATTTAAGCACTGTTAACCTGCAGAAACGCGCATAAACGTAGGTGCTATGTTAAACTTCTTGATATATGCATATAAACTACATGACTGATAAAGAATGGGTGTTTCTAGACCTACTAGAATGCATTCACTTTAGCCTTTCAAAGAGTTGGGTTCTCTGATTAAAGAAAGAGGTGGTGAGGGTTACTATTGCAGAGAAAAAATTAGGAAGGCAGTTCCACTGTGCTGCTGACAGTATGAAAGTAACAGTTAATGGCATTCTGTCAGTTGATAAAGTGACAAACTGAAATTACTTTGTGATGAACTGTAGAATGGTTGCCAAACAAGAGCATGGTGATTCACATTTAGACAAAGAGTAGCACATTTCAAAGGCTATTGTGCAGCACCTATGACATGTGCAAACAAGCAATAGCATCTGCAAGCAGAAAACCTGCTGATGAACAAATAGCTGTGGACTTTAATTATTCTTGTCCTGAGGGTTTGAAAGGTTCAAAAATCTGTTAGAATGGGAAAGACGCTCATGGTAATGTTAAGAGCAACATAAATATATGGAAAGAATAACTGTTTAAAACTCAAATTCACTGCATTAGCTGCTCTAATTTCTAGCAATGAATTGTACAAAGAATGACAGAAGGAAAACTGTAAGAAAGTGATGAAACAGAAAACAGAGGTTCATAGGTAAGTACTACGCTAGCTACCCTTCTGGGCAATTTTAAGCCTCTCCAAGTTCTCTTTCAAAGGTGAGAATCAAACCCTGTACCTTGTGTCTGTGAAGTAAACCCCTCAGCCATTAAATCAGCCCCCAACATTCTACCATCCTTAAACATGCAGTTTTACCACTTCACATCAGAAGACAGTGTAGCATACATTTCTCCTGTAGCACTCAGTTTACTTACAGTTTCAGGTAGATAATTTAGCATTTTAGAACTATGCAAAATACACATATCTGCATGCAGCAAAGCATATATACATTTTATAAAATTAATTTACACCTTATATATGATTCAGATAGACAGATCTGTCAGGTTTGCTCTTGCCTCAGTCTGAAGTTTAGTTAACAGGCTTAAAAATTGTATTGAAGATACTCAGACACTCTGAACTGGTCTTTCTCAAGGCAAAAATTAAATTACAGTATATTACTTTCTTTGTACCCATTATACACTACAGCACTACAATTATACTGGACCACTTTACAAGAAAGTAGATTATTTCAAAAAACATATGGAATATGTTGTGTCTGGTGTGTCATGAATGAAATACCTTGCACTACAGGTTTAACACATGAGTTTCAGAAAAAGTGATGAGACACAAGTCTGGAATAAAATTCTATTTCCTCAAAATGAGATATTTTATGTATTATACACATCATATACAGACATCTCACATGGCTCTGTTTTCCAGAGTTTTGTTTTTGTTTTAAAGTTTGAATACTTTTTCTTATTGATTTCATTTGGCTGGGTTACTGTTTATCCTGTCAATTAAATATGATTTTCCAGTTAAATGTATAGCATCTATATTTTATGAATTTCTGAAAGGAGACTCTACTTGGTGGTTTTCTGCTTTTTTTCTCAAATAAATTTTCAGCAGGATTTAATGAGCAGCAATGCTAAATACATATTCATGCAGTGCACTGCATTAATACTTAAACAAGTGCATTTTCATGGCAGGCAAAAGTGTTGTCGGCCAGGAAGCATGTACTGCAACATGGATAGCGAACCTGTTTCCCTTACAGCAATATAGGTTAGTGAGACTGCACAGAATGCCACAATGATTGCCAAGGGTTTATTATATAGTAATGTATATGCTCCAAACACAGTACAGAACAGTGTATATATGGCAGAATAGTGTGGAAACCCATTCAACCATTCTGTACAAAAGCTGGGTAAATGATCTGTAAGGTACATGGACTGACATTTAAAGTAAACAGTCAGGGGAAGTGTTTGTGTTGCATAGGAACAAACAGATGAATTGTAGGAATGAACACAGGGAAAGAGGACAGGTGAAACATTGTAATGTATAGCAGATGAGGGGATGTAAATGGAAGACAGTTGTACCATGAACACTAATCACATATCAACATGGTACAATACCGTCTTTAGAATAAAAATGTATATCATGTAACTGTCAGACAACGTGACATAACAATGGAGAAGATATGGCTTTGTGAGATAAGCATTCTGACATAAACAATAGATAGGACATATATCAGGAATGTAATATACAATTGGGGTTGTGTGCATATTGTGAAGCTGTGCAAACTGATATGTCTGAATATGAGTGTAATGTCAGCAGAGGTCTCCAAAAAGTGGACACAGTAACAGGCTCATGGACACCAGTAAAGGAAGCACACACACCCATGGACAAATGTTTGCATAGCTATTTGTATACCCCAAGTAGACTCCAGAGAAATTACACTCAGGTAGACAGCAAATGTTAGAGGTGTGATGGGGAAGAAAAAGATACTGGGGAACATATTTTCTGGGAGTGCAGTGTGTTGGTGGACTTTATGTATTCCCTGTGAGATGCACTGTTGGGGATGCTGGGTGAGAAGATTGGTCTGATGAAGGAGATGATTTTTCTGAGTTATGATACAGAATCGGAATTGCCAAAACATGGTAAGGCCTTGCCGTGCCTAATTATGGTGGCTGCCAAAAAAGCAATGACTAGAAAATGGAAATCAAAATCTAAACCAACTATATTAGAAGTAGTGAATATAGTAACAAAGACCAAACAACTGAAATTGAGATCTTTAGAAAACTCCAGGAGCAAACTACTTAAGAAAAATGGGAATTGTGGGAACAAAACATACAGGGGAGGAATGAAGTTTAAAAGAAGGGAGGACTTAAATGATTGAGGTAATGTTTGACTGAAAATGATTGGGTAGATTATAAGTGATGTATAATGTTTGCAACTGGGAGTGTACAAGTGTGGTTTGTGATATAAAATGATTGCAACTAGGATTGTGTCAGTGTGTTTTTTTATATAAATGTATGACTGCTTATCTTGTAAGTGATGGTTTAATAAAGACATTTCTTGTTTAAAAAAGGGGGCAGGAATTTAATTATTTAGGTTTTATGAAATATAGCAATATATGTGAAATATAATATTTCTTAATATTCTTTTGTTAATACAGTTTGATTACTTTGTATAAATGTAAATTTGCCTATGTCACAAGTGATAATTCAATAAAGGTGTTTCAAAAAAATATATATCAGAATAATACCACCAGTAGTGCCATGTCTCTGACACAATATATGTGATTCTGAGTGATCATAGATGGTTCTGTTATGACATGCCAGCAATATGTATGGGTAATCAAGCACACTTTCCTGATACTGTGACATATGTTGGAGATGTTAAGAGGGACACTGCTATACCTGTATGTGACATTATGATAAATACAGGCTAGTTGAATGGTATGCATGGCATATTTATGGCATAATCTACATGGTCATGAATGTAACCCATGCCAGCAATGTTGTCAAACAGCTATGTATGTACTGCATGCATCACCAGAACAGGTATCACACATGCATCTTGATGGGTGTTCTATACCTTTAGACAGTAATGTTTATGCAACAAAAAGAAAAGCTAGGCATGGCCAATAAGATGTGTGGCAGCTCACTGTGGCAAAGGTATTACACTTCAGTTACACATAACTGGAAGATGTGTAGTGAGGTACATGAAGAAGGGTGCATTGTACTCAGTTATTGGTGTGATGAAAGCTGTGATCTATGGAGGTATTATGGACTTTGATGTGGATGTCTTGCACATACCCATGTGTTGTGTTACATATGATGGAGTACTCACTACTGTGACCACTTTCTTGTGGGCATTCCACATGCCATCTACCCCAGGATACAGGTCACATACCAATTGGTCTGCTCATAGGTTGTGATGTCTACATTATCCTTGGTTTGTGCATTTATTTTCATAACATAACAAATCTCCCCATGTTTTTGCTTCATCTCATGTGTTGTCATAGCTGCATCATCTTCTTTGGTTTGTGTTATATTGTCTGCATTATACAAATTTCACAGTTGGAGTTAATGATTGCTCACAATCTGTAGTCCTCCAGACAGATGTTTCGACACAGGATGTGTATGTCAATGTTGGCATCTGTGAATTAAATAATGGACAGGAAAGGGCCTAACAGACAGTCCTGATGTACAGACCTGATCAATGGATCAAAAATATGTGTTGCTTCACACATTTTAATATATTTAGATGCCACGTATGTGATCAAATGGTCTATGCACTTGGTGCTAAAGGTGTTTATGGCCACATCTGACAGTGTTGAGTGAATACCTCAGTGTGAATTTGTGTCAAATGCCTTGGCCTGGTCAAGTTCCACAGGATGATAGTGTTATCTTCATGCATGCCCTCAATGACCTATGTCAGGACATCTAACAGATGTAAAAGACATGGATTTGTCATTAACAGATCATATATATCTGTTGCACACAACCAGGATATTACTAGTGTCCATATAGAAAAGGTCCATGATTTCTCACCAAGAAAATACAGGTCCTACAAACCATGCCATGCCACATGTGGCTAGACTGAAAGCTCTATTACTGTAACCTGTATCGTATAGGATAAGGTGACGTCTGCCTGGCCTGCAGGCTGGTCTCTGACCCTACCCAGATGGGAATACTGCACATCTGCAAATCATCTATAGCTGATGACATCAATAGAGTCTGGTAAGGAGTAAGTGGTAATAGCCATGTCCTGCTGATGTTAAATGCTTTCTCTAATATCAAGTAAGTGCACAAACACACACACACCCCAGCTGACAGCAGTGAGAACAGAACCTCTACCTATCCTTGTACACAAACTAGAAAACTCTGTATTTAAGGCAAGCACCACAGCTCAAGTCTGACTTGGAGAGTATCTGACAACACTTTATAGCTGATGACATCAACAGTATCTGGTGACGAGTAAATGGTAATAGCGGTGTCGCACATTCTGGTGTGAGATGCTCTCTCTAATGTCAAGCAAATGTACAAACACACACACGCACTCACAAAAAAAGCACACATGCACACACACACACACACACACACACACACACACACACACACACACACACACACACACACACACACACACACACACACATTGATTGCATTAAGAAAAGAACCCCTACATATCTAAGTAGACTGAATAGACAACTCTGTATTTAAGGCAACAGCCACAGCTGAAGTCTAACTTGGAACGCATCAGACAACCCTTTATAGCTGATGACATCAGCAGTGCCTGGTGAGGAGAAAATGCTAATAGCAGTGTGCCACATGCTGGTGTACAATGCTCTCCCCAATGTCAAGCAAGTGCACAAGCACACACAGACAACCCAGTTGACTTCAGTAAGATTAGAACTTCTACCTAACTAAGGATCCAGACTAGAAAACTCAGTGCTTTACATGAGCACCACAGATTGACCCTGAGTTTTACAAGGCTGCAGGACTACTTATAGTGCATGACATTAGCAGTGGATGTTAGGGTAAAGATGTTTGGAGGCCAGCATGAAATGGATGTTTAGGTATGTACAAGTGTCAAAAAATTGGCAGTCCATGAGATTGGAGTGGTAACTCCAGGATACATACTTATGGTCTTCTGACTAGGTAGACACACACACCTCACAGTTGACTGCAATGAGAACAGAACCCCTACCTATCTAATTGCACAGAGTGGAGAACTCATTACTTCATGCAGGCACCACTGCACAAGTCTGACTTTTATAAAGCTGCAGGACAACTTCTAGTGGATGACATTCACAGTGTATGCTGGGGTGAAGATGTTGTGAGGCCAGCATGAAATGGGTGTGTATTCATGTTCAGCTGTCAAGATATTTCATGCTCTGCATGTAACCAGACTGATGAGTGTGCAATGTGTGTTATGTGGTGGCTGTGTTCCATTGTGCAGGTATTTTTTAAGAGGCAGCTTTACAGACTATATGCAAACAGGCATCCACATTATTACAAGTATTTGAAAATCTCAATGTATATTGTCATTCTAAAGATGTGCATGGTATATCACACAACACTTCTTATTCACTTATGTGGTACAGATGATGTATTTGTGAACAAGTACTGAGAGACCAGGGTTACATTGCATGAGGGGAGGTAACACATGGCTGCATTGTAAATGTGTGACATATTCTTAGATTGGGACTTCATTTATTTACTTTTCCATGTGTAGTTTCATGGCATGAAGACTAAATGGACAGTAAACAGAACAAATACTTACTATTATTTAGTTTGCATAGCACAGAGCTGAGCAGTGGGTTTGTGCAATGGTTGGGAAAGTGTTTGCACATGCAAGATATACATTTCTACTGCTCTCCCTATTTGCACTTAGTTAAGCAGTGTGCAAATGTGGGGCTCATTTCTAAAATTATGAGAGTTAGTATTGAGTGTATGAAACACATCTGCTGCTTAGCTGAGTCTGTAGCAGCAGGTATAATTACATTGATGTGTTCCTTTTTCAGTCCAGATGATAGAGGGTTCAAATCCAGGTGTATGTTATACTTTTAAATAAGTGTATATATAATGCAGTAAAATTTTATTTTATTCTACCTTCATCATATGTTTGTGTACTTTCACATGGTACATCATGTTTAAGAGTCATTAGGCAGAAATAACAGCACCATTGAAGAGTCATTCACGATTGCTTAGCATTGGTGCATGATAACAAACTCTGAACAAATGTAGATGCCAAAAAGTGAGGGCCTCTATTATTTATTTATTTATTTTTGGTACTTATATGTGTTGTGTGTGATTCTATTTTCTACTTTTTGGCCAGATTATAGGTGTTAAAATGGGGTAGATGGGAAAATGATGAAGTGGGGGGGGTAAGGAGGGGGAAGTACATAGGGAAAGCAGTATATGAATGTGCAGGAGAGGGGGGGTAGGAAAAAGCCATAGCTATTCATTTCTTTAACCATGTAAAATGAAAATATTGTACAGAATATTACCTGAATTTGGACTGTCACATCCCCAAAGAGGGATGACGACAATGTAATTATTTTATATAGCCAATTGGACCAAATCAAGTGTGTCAAGAAGACATGTGTGCAAAATGGAGAGCTATGTATGGGGCAATATTTTTTGTGAAAAAGTTCTCATTTTTGTTTTTTTAATTCAGTAAGAGAGGGTTGTTGGGTAATGGACATTGATATTTCTGGGTCAGGTAAGTTGGGTAGGTGAGGAAACAAATGCAAACAAACAGGACAAACAAGGCACAGGGATAGTTAGGGACACAAAAGTTTGAAGGACACCATATTTGGTGTGAGGGAGAGGAAAATGCAAGCTCATGCCTGTCAAACAGGGGGACAGTGAGAATCTAGTCCTCACCTGCTGGACTGTCATCACTGTCCCCTTACTCCACTGGCTGATGGAGTGCTTGACATCTTCTCTTATGACAGACTATGAGGGACAGCAGCCTCTCCATCTGGCATAGTCGTACACTAATGCTGCAGTGCAGGACCCTATGCACCAACCACGGCATCTCCTGGTGGATGATGAAATTCCTACCTCTGCCAGTACTCCCAGAGAGTAGCACAGCAAAAGCTGCATGATTAGTGATACCTGAAGGTGCAGATAGTGCAGGGGCAGCAGAGGCAGTACTGGCAGGTTAGGTCCAAGATATGTTGGGTATCAGTGCTGGAGCTGGTGGAGTGGGGACAGGTTGATCCACTGTGGTTGGCCTACCTTGCTGTGCAACATTTAGTGATTTGGTATAGATGGATGACATGGAGACATTTTGATGAAACATAATAGAAATTAAAAAAAAAATGATGAGGGTTGGGGAGAGAGAAAGAAAGAGATAAAATTTGTGCCATCATATTTATCTGAAGTATTATATTTAGTTATATGTCCTAACAACTACACTATACTTACAGATTACTCAAAGTACTCCTTGAAATGCACATATTTTACACATATGCTTGGTCCAATTACACAGATTACAATTAACAGCAGGGCCTTTATGCTACTTGTATAAAGTTTAATGTATATAACATTATTAAATAAATGCAGTATTGTATAGTTGTTACTCATGGTATTTGAACCCACAGCCTCTGACTACAGTCTCACACTTGACTCCTAAAGTTGTTTTTTGCTACAGACTTATGCATTCATACTTGCCTTTACAGTTAGGATATGCATGTTCACTTTGTTTCTACTGTATACAAAACAAACAAAAAAATCTATCTTTAACATCCAAAGCTAAAATAATAATTTTCCTGTGCTGCATACATACCAGTTGCTTCCCCTCAACCTCTCCGAATGATCAGCAACAGCATGCAATTCAACTTAATTTCAGGATTACCAGTGAAAAGAAAAGTACAGAAGAGCATTATGCAAGCCAGTATTGCCTATATATAGCTTTCTATGTATTATAAATTATCTTTATTAGCATACTTACACAACTGTGGGGTACCACTGGTTTAAACCTCATACAACCACTGGTTGAGCATATCCCTCTTGCACATTTTTAGGTCATTGAAATGGTGCCTACACTGTTCTCCAGTGCATGGGATGCCATTCACACTGGATACAGCCTTGCCCAGACTATTCCAAGACTCAGACTTGTACTGGGAGCCCCAGAAAATCTCTCGGCAGAAGCCGTTGGCTGTATCACTTTACCAAGAGTCCAATAAATATCCTGGACTCCTGAACACAATTCCTCTGTGCCCTAAATTGAGCACCTTCCCCTTTAATGCCAGACATGTCTAATCCCAAAAGTAGAGTAATGGCAAATGATGGTTTCTGGCCACTTTCTGTTATCGCATTTACTGCTAGTGCACAAACCCGAGAAATAATGTCAACCACATTTGCATGATTTTAAGTGGAGAGCAACAGTGCCCATCAGGGAGAAAAGCAATTTTTGAAACTGAAAGGTTAATCTGACACTTGACATTAGTTTGAGGGGGTGTCTGCTGCTGTAACTTTTACCTGATTTATCTTTGCAGACATGCACTGGGTGCATACATTGCATGACCTGACAAATTTTGGGTTTGGTTTTAAACAGTTATAAAATTGAATTTGGGATTCATAATAGACACAACATTTTCTTCCACAGCAGTGATTTTCCATCTTTGTCACAGAAGAAGTGCTTTTCAGATAGTCATGAATAATTCATAAATACAAATGACAGTGTGAGGTGTTAGCCATGTATGTATGTGACCTGATAAGGTCCTTATATAAAAATTCATTTGTGCATGCGTCTTAAGTGTGAGGACATCCAAACCATGATAGCAGCATTATACTTACAGAATTATAGTAGACAGTATACCCTCAGTCATACATCTGAAAACACAGTAAGGGTGTCTTTTCCTTCATACATATAATTCATATCAACTCCACTATCTAAAGTGTTATAATTGAGACTGAATATAATGTGAAATGGAACAACAGTAACAAAATGCCTGAAATGTTCTGCATTATAAGCCAGGTCCATCTGTATGGCAACCTTACACTTACACCTGTTTTCACAAGAATGTTGAAATAACCCTTGTACAGTTTTGTATTCCTTGCTATATAGTGGATTGTCACAACAATAAAAATATGTTCCACTTCTTGTATTAGAACTCAGGACCATCTGTATTACAGCCCTACACTTACACCAGGAATAGTTCAATGACAATTGCATAATTCTGTATTCATTCTTAAGTTCTGTATGTAAACCACCGCACAATGCCGCTTATCATGAGGAGTGCCCAGCAGAATTAATAGAATGCATCCATTTTAAATTGTTGACTGCATCCTGTCTGCAGGTGTTCAATGGTTGCAGGTGTTGGGGAAGCTTCCTAAAAACCACCATGCAATGTAACTTAGCAATGTTGTGCGATGGAAATCAAACACTGCAACAATGTATCCTTTTTGACCTTTAGACTGTCTACACCTT
The DNA here is from genome assembly GCF_019279795.1 of Protopterus annectens. Lineage (NCBI taxonomy): Eukaryota > Metazoa > Chordata > Ceratodontiformes > Protopteridae > Protopterus > Protopterus annectens. The sequence continues at coordinate 1,268,737,432 of NC_056729.1, read as the reverse complement.
GTCTGCAAATGTTCTGTCTGCTTTCTATGTGGGCCAGTACTCCAGGATTGTACACTACTAAGCATCACATAAATGAAATAAGCACAGCTGAAGCTGACATTCATTATCATTCTCCATTTCCCTTGTCTGCACTAAGCTGTGCACCTTGAAAACACTGGCATTTTTAAAAATAAAAAAAGGAAAAGTAGTTCAAATGTAGAAAATAAATCTATGAAATAAACACTACAAAATATATTCTGGTACACATGAAATGTTTTTACTCAGGTCTGAATTTGAACTCTCACTTCAATGAACCTTCAAAACACAGTAAGGGTGTCTTATCCCCCTTTGCCACACAAACATATTTGCAGGAGAGAACTAAAATCATTGTGCATATAACCAACTGCAACATCATCCACAGTACTAATAAAATACATGACAGTTGTTTGTACATATATTAATTTCAGATGTACTGCACAGAGTGATCACACAACCACTGATGACAATTGCTTATAAAAATGCAGCTCTGTCTTATCTGTCTGTGTTTGTTGCTCATTCTTGTCTCATCTGAGCAGTAATCTGAGGGATTTAGTCTGTAAGTCATTCTGTCTCATTGTCTTTAAATGTGTAAGAATGTTAAATGACAATAATATACAGTTTCCAACAAATGAAGGGGAGGTTGGATGTTACTGAACAGAAACTGTGAAATATGTGCTGCTTACTTACATTTAAAACCTTGATACAGTTACATCTTTGTAAGTTTAACCTGGCTGACACACCCACTGGAGGTAGGGCTGTCTGAATTGCTGTTGTATTTTCCTTCTCCCTAACCATAATATTCACAGTTACAATTCATTATCAACAAACAATTAGAGAGTACCTGCACTATGTTTATAACCACTAAACTAAGCCAAATAATTGGGATTCAGCAATTCTAATGAGTTCACACCTCGTTTGCATCTTCACTGTGTTCACAGCTCTGAATCAACACCATAAAAAGGGAACCATGTAGCTAAGGAACCAGAAGATGAGGGGGATAGTACAGAAGACAATATTGCTTTGGGATAGATATATCTGCACAGAAGACTACTGAAATGCTGAAATGTCATTAAGAGAAATCTGTTAAGATATATATATATATATATGTATATATATATATATATATATATATATATATATATATATATATATATATATATATATATATACATATAGATACATATAAAACAAACAGAAGTAAGAAAGTAAATACGTGGCTACTAAAGGTAGGTACTGCAAATAAAATAACAAATAACAAACACCATGTAAAAGGCATTACTACCATCACAGCATAGGGCATAAAACATACATTTAATGAAGGTAAAAAGTGGGTGAAAGATAAAAACAACCAAAGAAAGAACAAATACCCTTCATCAGATCTAATTCATTCATTTCCTGTCAATGTTGATAGGAAAACTCATGACCAATCACAATCAGCAATTCAGTCTATGCCCTTTTAAGGCAGGTTTCAAAGGGAGACATGTATTGAGTCCTGGGGGTGTGTCACCATCCCTAAAATTTTCTCTGAGAACCTGATCAGCCAAAAAAAGAAAAAAAGAACGTGTATCATTAGATGAAATATGTTGTTTTTCTCTGTACACTGTTCTGTTGGTATTTCAGTGACATGTAAATGTCCTGTATTGTCAATGACACAGGAGTGTTAGCCTTCTTGGACGGACCATGAACACAACTAGTGGGGTGCTGGCCACAGGTAGACATGACTGTCAAAAGCTTAAAATGGAATGTTCTGTATTAAATCTGTACACATTTCAAGGACAGTTTATTTGATAGTACTTTTTGCATTTCACTGATGGTTTGTTAGCAAAATTTTTCATTTGCCTGTTCTTTTGGGGTGGGGGAGCAAAGCTGCATTTCTATTTTGGCACAAACAACATTTTTGCTATTGTTACTCTCCTTTTTGTGGATCCAGACTTACTTTGTATGTGATTGCAATATGTTACAACCACAAAGTTCCTTTTTTTATATTTGAATATATTGACTGTATTATGTTTCTCCAGTGGGTAATAGTGAAATAGTGCCTTTTCTGTGCTATTCTGAAACAGGACATTTAGTTATGTCATACTTATGTGTATTATCCTTCCATTGTGTTTTAGGTCACCTAGGACTATGGTACCCAGGCATCTCAATCCCCCCCCCCCAAAAAAAAAAAAAAAACCTTCAGTGATCCTGAGAATTGCGACGTGTATTTATTTTATTTATTTGTTTGCAATTTACATATGTTGACCAGGTTAGTCTGACTGAGCTTAATAGCCCTTTTTCAGCAGAGGCCAGGGGAGAAAAGCTCCAACTAAGTATACATGAAGAATTAACATAGTCAGTTTACAAATAAGCAAAAGTACTGAAAAAAAGAAAAACATAAATGAAATTTATACAGTATCAAATTACATACAAGCATACAGTACTTATTAACAGCATAATTACAAACAGTAGACTCATTCCTCTAATACATTAGAACAGTGTTTTTTTTTTTGAAGGGACATCATGTAGAATGAATGGTTTAGCTTTGCTTAAGGATAACAAATGCAGTAACAAGTCCATTGACTTTGCAGGTATTCTCTGATAGCAGCCTTAAATATTTTCAGTTGCTTGTATGATATAACTTCTAGTGGGAGGCAGTTTCAAGCTTTGGTGAGGTTATAGCTGTAGAGATTACATCCAAATTTGGTTTTAGGTTTATGAATTGATAGAAGGTCTTGGGAAGAGTTCCAGAGAGGTCTAGCAAGAGAAAAATGGGAGATTAGAGTTGAGAGAGTGGGGCAGTAGGAAGGATGATAGATGATGTTGTGAATAATCTGGAGCTGGGAGAGAAGGAGCAGGTGGGGTAATTGAAGCCAGTTTATCTGTTTCAGAGAGAGGCAATGGTGGGACTTATAAGTTTGCTAGGCTGCAAATCTAACTATCGTGGTTGTAGGTTGATTCAAGTTTGGCAAGGAGGGTTGAGTTAAGATTAGTGAATATCTGGGAGCTATACAGTAGTGTAGGTAATAGGTAAGCATGAGAAAGAGTGATCTTAGCTTCCCTGGAGAGAAATGTTTTCTTGCGGTATAGGAGACCTAGTTTCTTTTGAGTTTTCTGGCTACAGCTGTTGACATGTAAGTCAAATGTGAGCTGATCATCAATAATAACTCCTAGTAGCTTTGTGTTGGATACAACCTCAATTAAGGTGTTATTTAGTGACCGTATTGAGAAGGAGGATTTGATATGGTTGAGGTTTTTTGGAACAAAAATTAGTAACTTGGTTTTCTTGGGGTTGAGTATTAGCTGATTTTCAGAGAGCCAGTATTCGATGGAGTTGAAGGTTGACAGTGTGGTAGAGATGAGCTCAGATGGGGAGTCAGCAATAGTGATGACTGTTGAGTCATCAGCTTATTGGACTAATGATTAGAGGGGACAGCAGGAGTAGAGATAGCTGGTAAAGATATTAAAGAGTAGCAATCCAAGAATGGAACCTTGTGGGACACCCATTTTAACTGGAAGAAGAGAAGAGTGAGGAGAAAGCCATTTCACAGCTTGGAGTCGGTCTGAGGTAGCTGGCAAACCATGCTATGGCTGCAGGGGAGAAGTTAAGAGTGGTTAGTTTATGCAGTAGAAGATGATGGGACACTGTGTCAAAAGCCTTTGAAAGGTCTAAGAATAGGAAGGAGATAAGTTTGTTGTTTTCTCTAGCAAGGGAAATGGTATTTAGGAAGGATAGTAGAGCAGTGGTAGTGCTATGTTTGGGTCTAAAGCTGTGTTGAGTTGGTGTAAGCAAATTTGTCTGAATTAAGTAGTGCATGACTTGTTTATTAATACATTTTTCAAGAATCTTGGAAAGCGTTGACAGGATAGTGATAGGTCTGAAGTTGGTGATGTCAGTGGAGTTTCCTCCTTTGTGTATGGATAAGGTGTAGAAGTGTTTCCAGATGGTTGGCACTTTAGAGTCTGAGATAGAGTGGTTAACTAAGATAGTGACAGAAAGGGCAAAGGAGTCAGCAGCTATGTGAACAAACAGAGAGGAGATATTGTCAATAGAGGCAGAGCAGGATTTTAATTTGGAGAGCAAGGATTTGATGTAGTTGGTGGGTACTGGTTTAAGTGAGAATGTGTTAGTGTTTAACATGGTGCCTTTCTGCTTGAGAGAGGACATGGAGATATGTCAGGCAGAATGAAAATTTGGCAGCAGATAGCTGCTGATGTGAATGTGGTAGGACATATGATCAGGTGTACCATAGGGCCACTGATATAATTTCATCTGCACTGAGGAGAGCAGCTGCAATGGCCCATGAATGGATGGGTACTGACAGGACCTGTCACAGAGCCACCACTAGCAGCAAATGAAGAGTTCCTGTCCACTGTCAGGGATCCAGATAGCTCACTGGGAAGTGCACAACAGCATATCATTGACGTTCATAGTACTGTTTCAGGGAGCACAAGTATGTCCCAGGAGGATCTTCCAGGTAGACTTATCTATCTCAATTGTTAAATACTTCTTGTATAGTAAAATATTGACAGAAATACTAAAATTTTGTTTAACATTAAATTCACTGGGGAGATAGCTGTAGATTAATACACTTAACAACACATTCTGATTGATTATACATGGGTTTAGGGTGGACTTGACATCCACGTCCTTGTTAAAGGTATCATTGAAGAACATATAAAGGGTGAAAAGCTTTAACCTTCTGTGCTACTGTTAATTGTGATGATGGTGTCCTTAGCTTTTGCTTAATTTCTTCCAGGATCATCACCTATAGGAAGCATAGCATCATCTGCACATGGTATGCCAAATATTTTTTGTCAGTAGTGATGAGCAGTTCAAAGAAATATTTATTTTATCCATATGTGTGATGTGGGTATCAGGACTGTTGTGTGTATTGCTGTACTGTCTGTAGTAGTGGCACCACCGTTAGTTTGTTAGCATACATTTGACTGTAATAATATAGCTATTGATTTATTTCCTGTACTTGCTTACTATCACAGGGGATTCTGACAGTGGCAGTGTAGAATTCTTATCACTTGATGTCAGAGTATCGGCAGACTCTGATGATGAGGGTGGCCAAACAGAGGCACATCCAGGGGGTGTAGAGGTTGAATCTGACATTGAGGTTGACATTCAGCCATCCCTGTAATTCCACTGGGCACAGTCAGTAGGCCTACACCAACCTATTCCAGTCAGCCCTCAGATATTGCATAAGTGAGGTGTGAGACACTCGATCAGGGAAATGTGGTAACTCTGATTTTAAAACCTGTTGAAGCTGACCATAGCCAAAGTGTGTTAAGGGGTGCCATGCAAGAGGCTTGTTAGGGGTGCTCGGAGGAGGCCTGATAGTCATCCTTCACCCGATCCATGTATGTCTTCCCATGCCACTGGACATATGTTTAGGGCCACCATAGAGGCACAAGCATGTTCCTTTAGGTCCTCCAAGGAAATGCTTAGGGTTATAGATGTGGCACAGGCTGGCATGCGTTACTGTCTCTATGGTGTTGCCGATTCAATGGTCAGATGAATGAGACATTGGAATGGGCAGTGTCTGTGATGGAACATCTGCTGGGAGGGAGATGGCATCCTCATAGGTTTAGGTCAGCCACATCATCTGCAGCTAGCTGACGTGACCTTGCCTCATCATACTCCCATAGTGACACTACTTCCACTGCTCCATCAGTGGTTGAGGTGTCCACACCCAGACGTGGCAGATCATGGGGTCATGGACTTGGGCATCCTCACGAAGAGAGCTCATCCAGCAGACATCAATCACATTCAGGTAGCAGCAGTGCATCTGAAAGTGGGCATATACTTGCCAGTGCAGCTCCTAGCAGAGCTAGTTCTCATGGTTGGGTATGACAAAAATGAACTGCCACCTCTACCATGCATGGCTCACACCTGTCCAACATAGCAAGGCATAGAGCTAGCACAGAGCTTGGCTGTGTTCTTGCAGACACTCAAACACCAGTTTCACCTGGAGTACCCATACACATACACACACAACAGTTACATGGTTTAGCCATAAAGCTTAAAGCTCACTTTATCTGAATGTCTGCCTGCTTCTCTTTCTCACTCACACACACTCTCACTAACCTTTTTTGCCAGCCTAGGCTTCCTGCTCACCCCCCCCCCCACAACACCCTGTGTAAGTGATGATAACTGTGCCAGTGTACCAGAACCTTGTTTTCGATCTTTTGGATTCAGGGATACATAATGTTTGTGTCTGATGTTCAGGGTGCATAGCTGACTTAGTGCTTAGTATATCTGTGCTTGTGATGTTGTTTTGCTTATTGCACATTTGACATATTATGATCTTAGAAAGTTAGACAGCTGAAAGCATCAAACATTTTTGACATCAGTAGTTTTAATAATCTTCAGATGGTTGTGTAGTCTGAAGCTGAAATGTCTCTCATTACTTTCTAACTTCTCTCTTTAATGATTTTCCAGTACAAAAGTATGATGCCTGAGGAATACTACTTGATAAAGGACTCATGCAATCACATAAGTTTCTGCTGTCACATGCTAATTTCTGTACAGATCACCCACCTTTTACTTGCTTACATTCATTTGTGTTATTAGCAATACACTCCAGGATCAACACTTACCTTGTAAATCCAGTAGATGCACCAGTTTTAATTCAGGGTGGACTCTGTCTGATGCTAGCAGTACACAGCCATTACATGGACAGGTAAAGGCTGTGATCATTGCCTGGCATCAATGTTACCATATATATGTGCATAGGATGAAAGTTTTAGCCCTTAGGGGGTGAGTGATTGTGTATGAGTTGCCTCTTAGCCAATGCAGGGGCTTATTGAACATGCCTACATCTGCCCACACCCACAGCAGCTGTTGCTTCCCCCTCTGACTCCTCAGCTGCATGTAGCTGTGGTGACCTTGCCATTGGTGGTGGGATTTGTACCTCTTCCCCTTGTTGATCCTGCTGAAGCTGTTTTCTCAGGATGATGTGGTGTGGCATGGCACAGATGGTGAATATTTCAGTACATGTATGTGGATTGTACTGCAAGGCTCCCCCATTTGTATCTAGGCACTGGAACTACAACTTTGGCAGTCCAAACACATGCTCTATGATATTTTTGGTTTGAGCATGTCCCTCATTATGACATTCTTCACTGAATGTGTGTGCATTACTGATGGTCGCTATAAACCACGATTCCAGTGCATAACCTGCATCCCCCAGTAAAAGACTCTGTGGGATATCACCCCTAGTGAACATCTGGTACAGGTAGAAGGTGTGCAAGATATGTGAGTCATGGTAACTTCTTGGATACCAGCACACACATTTAAGATGATTCCCTTGGCATTACACATGACTTGGCAGTCTTCCCTGTTCCCTGTGGTGTCTTAATTTCTATATGTGTACAATCTATGGCACCCAGTACTTCAGGGTACTGTGCTACAGGGTAGAACTCCTGAATATTTGTGGTCCTGTCCTCAGGAGTACAGGGAAAATATGTTGGTCGGTGAAATGTTGGAACATAGCATTCAAGAATTGATGGAGGATCCTGCATGCTGATGCCTGTGACATTCCCAGCCTGTCCTCCATTGGTCTGTGAAAGGTTCCTGTAGCTAACATTCTAAGTGCTGCATATACCTTTGTGTCCACTGATATGGGTTCCCCTCGGTTTGCACTGGGTCTGATTTGAGGAAGACAGTGGTCGCAGAGTTCCTGAAGTGTGCCTCTATCCACCCTGTAGGGCCCTACAGTTTACACCTGATGCAGATTGTGATAAGCTAAATGAGGTCTGCAAGCTCTTCACTTTCTTGGTTGTGGTCTATTAGCAGCAGCAGCAGCAGCATAGACTTCAGCCTGTTGCACGTACACATGAATTAAAGCAACAGTAGCTCCTAACATTCTTTCTGTGTAGATGCCTTTTCATGGCTGTATTCCAATAGGTTTTGGAATTTGTAGGGAAAATCAGCCCTGAGTCTGCATGATTGCTTTGTAGCCTGTTGAATAGCTCCTCCATCTTGGATTGGGTGATTAGCATGCACTTCAGCTGTTTATGCTACAATTAGTATGCCACAGTGTTTACCATGGTTGCGCAGCTCTACACACAGTTTAGAGCAGTTTACCGAATACAAAACAGAGTGCTACCATGAGCACGTCACACCGTGACTAGTCACATGGTGTTAGCAGACTTTGTAAAGTTTATTGAATCTGCCTAGTTAATTGTATTTATTTATTTATTTATTTGTTTATCTTATATGTATTTTTTGTAGAATAGCAAGGTTTAACTTAGGTTTGTTTAGTTTAATGGTTTATTTATTTTTGTAGCTAATTTAAACTAAGTTTAATATAACTAAAGTAAGATCTGCTTTTCCATAATACTCATCTAAAAACTGTTTCATTCTGGTTCAAGATTTTAGATTATTTTTTTGTTATTCTAGTTTACAATTTGCCATCCTGCAGTTTCTTGAGGGTTGATATAGACGGTCAGTGCTTTTTTTCCCTAATGAGTGAAGATGTCTTTTATGTTGCATTATGTGAATTAACTATCTCATTGCAGTAATTAAGACTGCTGTCTGTGTTTTAGCTTATCTTGTATAATTTCTGAACATTCCAGGGATTCAGAAACTTAGCATCCATAGCCAAGTCAACACAATTTACTATGTGTGCACGATGAGCCATGAGGATTGTTAACAATTCCTGCAGCAGAGCAAGACAGCAGGGCACAATGAGGTGCTTCTGATAACAGCCACAGTAGGGAGCTATGGGGAAGATTGTCTTAGGCAAATTCACACCCACAATAATTTAGCAACAGCTGCAGTAATTACCGAGCAAGCACAATCTCTAGGGTACTTGTAAAATCATGCACACTGTTGGTAGCATTTGTCTAGAGATCTATTTTTTATAAGTCAAGGGTACATATATGCAGAGAAATGTGGTGTGTGAGGAAGTATAGGTTCACAGGATAATACTAAGGTGATTGTCCTGAAGAGCCATTTTAAACCTAGCCAATGACCTGGGGTCAGAATCAAACCCTGTAGCTTGTCTCCAGGAGGTGAAGACCTTAATAATTATGCCAAAAGCACTCCTTAGTATATTTAAGGTGGGAGAGTATTGGCAGTAATAGGACCCCAGAAGTGCACATATAATACAGGCAAGGCTGCAAACAGAGGTGGGACAAATCCAGTGATGCAGAAGGCAATGGAGAAAAGGATATGAAGCATAAACGGAGATAGCAAACTGCATACTTGAAGTAATAAAATGTGAAAAGCACACAGTACATGTGGATACAGAAAAGTTACAAGATTTGTCAAATGAAATCAGTTATGATGTCAGCAGTGTGCTGTACTTTAACACAAAGTCATGAAAAAATGCACACCCACAACCCTGAGAGGATTTGGCCTAGTACCTTCTTTGCTCAAATGCTATGAAACTCTACACTTGCAAACAGAGGCACAGAAGTAGTCATACACCAACCCAGTGAAGTATCTAGCAGATGATTGTTGCACATTTTTTTCAGAATGTAAACAAATAAAGCATGGGATTCTGTGTGAATCTGAACACAGTGCACTTTCACTGACATTTTAAGTACTTCATTTACAAGCTGAGTCGCAGAAGCAGTCATGCTTAATGTGTCAGTGGAGCACATATAAAGTAATTGTTTTGCATTTTTCTTTTAGAATGGAAACACAAAAGTAAAAAAAGAAAACATGCAACCTCTAGTGGATTTGAACCCAGTGATCTTTTTAGTCTTATTAGTAATTTACTTACATAGAAATAATCACTCAGAAACTGTCAGTGAATCACGTAGTAGGTGATTGTTAACACATTTACAGAAAGGAAGCAGAAAAGTAGAAAAAAAAACCCATCCCAAACTGGAGGTGGTGAACCCAGTACCATTTTCATTGGACCTCTACAAAACACTTTGTTAACAAGCTGAGCTACTGAAGCAGAAGTACTAACAATGTCATTGAAGCCCATAGCAAGATATTTTTTCCACATTTACAGCATGGAAGGAAAAAATAAAAAAAAAATAAAGCATGCACCCAAGTGGAGATTTAAACCCCCACCTGTTGACTGACAATCTGGAAATCATATGTTCATAAGTTCATAGGTGTGTACTAGGCTAATGGCCCTGCAGCCTTTACAAGCTTAGCCCATAGGATTACTCTGGCATCATGCCACCAGACCTTAGTTCCCAGTGCCTCTGTCAAGTAAAGCCACTGGAGTGATCCCTAGGGTGAATTTTCTATTTCCCATCCACTCATCAAGATTTCTCTTGAAGAGGGCCACTGAAGTGCTCTGATTGACATGTATGGGAAGTATATTCCATAGCATGGACAGTCTCTGGTTTATGAACCTGTCCCTCCAGCATGTTCTGTTGATTGTGGTAATGAGATTGAGTGCTCTGGAATGTGTGGTGCGGAGGTATTGGGATTTCTTTAGATATAGCATTTCTAACAGAGCTGGGTCAGACATAGCTTTGTAAGTCAAGCAGAGATCACCTCTAAGTAGGCGATATAAGACAGAAAATAGTTGGAGTTTTATTGAGTCTGTCCATATAGGACAAATGTTTAAGGCCTAGGATCCTCTTTGTGAGGTACTTTTGCTGCCTCTCCAGTTGTTCCAGGTGTTTAATGAGGTACATGCCAAATGGGGCATTGTACTCAATGATTGGCCTAATTAGGGAAGAGTAGAGAGAGAGAATGATCTCTTTCTTCCGGGATACAAAACCCTTAGTAATGAGATGCGCCACATAGAAGGACTTTCTGACCACAGTAGCAATGTGGGGGTCAAAAGAGAGGTTGCTGTCAACCTGTGTTCCCAGATGTCTTATAACATCTTCTGTGTTCAGTGGACTACCATCGATGTGGTAATTCATGGGACCCAGGTTTTTTCCAGAGGGGATGACGACACATTTTTTGGCATTGAACTTAAGGCCATGGTTCTGACACCAGTTGTTGCTCTCAGTGAGGCCTTTCTGTAGGATGTCAACATCACTTGGGGAATTAATAATAGCTCCCAACTTGCAATCGTCTGTGAACTTTGTCAGACAGAGTCCCTGCTAATTGGCCTGGACTTCAGAGAAGTAGATACCAAACAGGAGAAGACCCAGGACCGAACCCTGTGGGACTGGTCTGCAATCTGACTTCGAGTCAGCTACTTTCACACTGTGGGTTCTACCTGTGAGTTTGTAACCCACCTAGTAATATAGGGGTTGATACCTAGCTTAGTGAGGTTTTCTATGATTCCTGAGTGGGGAATGGTATCAAAGGCCTTGACCAGATCAAGGTAGGCAGTATGATCCACCTTGCCATCATCCACAGCTCTGGCGACTGACTCAAAAGAAGTTGAGCAAGTTGAGCAGGCATGATCTACGCTTCACAAAACCAAACTGTGTGGGATCAAGAGTTTGGAGATTCCCTATATCATTGTCTATTAGGTCCATGATTATGTGTTCCATAGCTTTGCATATCAGACTCATCAGGCTAATGGGGCAATAGTTCCCAGGGTCTGTAGTCACTCCTCCTTTGGGGAGAAGGATGACTGCAGAAGTGTGCCATTCAATAGGTACAAAGCCTGAGGTGAGGCTGCAATTGAACAGGACACACAGGTGAGGTGCTAGTTCACTGTGTAGTTCATGTTGAACATAGCCAGGGATATTGTCAGGTCCCATAGAAGCTGTATTCTTGGCCTTGGATAGTGCTGTTTTAACCTTTGCAGCAGTAATACTGGGTGACTGGCAAGCTACTGGTATTGTGAGTTGTCCTCTGGGGGGGGGGGGGGCGTAAAGTTGGTACTGACTCTGTCAGCCAGTATATTGGCAATATCTGTTGGCTCGGTATAGGAGGTACCATTGTGCAGTAGCTTAGAGCAAATCTGAGTATTGCCATGGAGATTCTTTACAAAACTATAGAAGGCCTTGTGGTTGTCATCACTATCTGCTGCAATTCTGTTTTCATAGCTAGCTTTAGAGGATTTCATGAGGGACCTCAACTTTTTGTTGCGGCTGATAAATGAGATTTTCCAGTCTTGGGACTTCACCTTATTCCGCATCAGTTTCCTCCTTCCGTTGTAGAGTTTGTTTATGGCAGGGGACCACCAGATGGGCTTCCTTTTTTTGGAGGAGAGCATCTTGGTTCTATTGGGCATGGAGAGATCCATGTATTTGTGTATATGTTCGTACAGTGCATTGGTGTATGATTCGGTGGTCATGCAACTATTCTTCATTTGCATGGGTGCTGTGAAGTTAGCCACCTGTTTTTAGAAGCCCAAAGTTAGCTTTGGAGAAGTTTTTCATGGTGGCTCCCTTTGCGGAGGGTGGGGGGGGGTCCAAGATGATTAGTTTGTGGTCAGATCTAACCAGGGAGGAGTTGACTATTGGCGTAGAGCAACACATGTTAGTAATGACCTCTAGTGAGGGTAAGAATGAGCTGGTCCAGGGCATTGAAATTAATGAATTCCAAGAAACATTGGGCAAGTGTATTGGTACATGAGTAGTTTTCCCAGTTAATGGAGGGGTAATTGAAGTCGCCCAGTATGAGAGTGTCAGGTTGGACCCTAATATTCTCCAGGGTGCTTAGGAATGTGAAGTGTTAGTCTTGGGACATGGTTTGGGACCTATAGCAGTCTACGACCTGACGAGACAAACCACTGAAGCATTAAGATTAAAGGCATAAGCTTTACCCTATTTCATTTTTGGACTACAGTATTCTACCATGCAATGGCACACAGCTCCTTTGTAAGCCTGATGGTAATGATGAAGGCCAAAATACATATAGAGCACAGTGATTGGATGTAAACATAGGTATACAATGAGCAGTGTCATTCATCATTGGGTTTACATGGGATTGATGGTGCACTTCACGACCTATCACACAAAGTACAATCATGAAAAGGTAAGTGATTTAGAAACATTATATAGGCATGTGTGTGGTGTGTTTATCTATTTTTGATCATATTAAAGGTTTGAAATGGGAGTATAGGAAAGAGATGAAAAGGGGAATTGAGCAGAGGATACATCAGAAGGTCCACAACTAAACAATGTGCAGGATGGAAGTGGTGAAGGATGGAAATACTTTTTGTGTGGCAAAGGTGCCCATTTCATATTTATGAGGAGAATGGCAAGCTGAGAAAGCAAATAATGGAAGCAAGAGGAAGGTAAAAGTGTTTGGTTATGTAGCAGGAAAAGATGTCCATGACTGCCAGGATATGTCATAACACATTTAGGGAAGGGGAACACTTTGGCAATGGAGACATCAGACAATACACGGAAGACAATAGCAAAGGAAGGGTTGAACAGCCAATATAGTTGGGTATTGACACAAAAGGGATGGGACACCAGGATGGGGAATTGGATGGGGTATTTTCTGCTGCAGTTTCTGCATGTGTTTCTGTGTGAGGTAACTTTCCACCCTTAATGCTATCACCACTGGTTCTTGGCTCAGATGGTGGAGTCAGTGCTGGACAGGGCCACAACTTAATAAGTCACCTGAGAAGATTCTCCATTTGGTTGACTAAGGAATCCAACCTTCAGTCTATAATAGCCCCCATAGTCTCTGTTAGCCAATGGGTGACAAAGGCATCACCTCCACTTCCATTGCTATCAGTGGGTACAACTGCACCAGCATCCAAAGTGGGGTACTTGAAGTAGGTATTGCAGGTAGGGCAGGAGATGTTGAAATGATTTTGACAGGCTGGGACCCAGATGTGCTGGGTGCTTTTGGTGTTGTTAGTGGTGGGGGTGGTACTGCTGCTGCCAGTTGTGGGGGCTGACAAGATTTGCTGCTGGAATGTGTGCAGGTCATTGTGCTGCTGCATAAAATAGCAAAAAGTGGAGAGAAATGAAATCATCATCATCTTCTTTCGGCTGTTCCAGTTAGGGGTCACCACAGTGGATCACCTGTTTCCATGTCTTTCTGTCCTCTGCATCTTGCTCTGTCACACAAACCACCTGCATGTCCTCTCTCACCACATCCATAAACCTTATATTAGGCCTTCCTCTTTTCCTGTTACCTGGTAACTTCATCCTTAGCATATTTTTCCCAATATACTCAGCATCCCTCCTCAGCACGTCTAAACCAACGTAATCTTGCTGCTCTGACTTTGTCTCCAAACCTTCCAACCTGGGCTGACCCTCTAATATACTTATTCCTAATCCTGTCCACCCTCGTCACACCCAGTGCAAATCTTAACATCTTTAACTCTGCCACATCCAGTTCAAACTCCTGCCTTTTTGTCAATGCCACTGTCTCCAACCCATATAACATAGCTGGTCTCACTACCCTCTTGTAAACCTTCCCTTTCACTCTTACAGGTACTCGTCTGTCACAAATCACTCCTGACACTCTATTCCACCCACTCCATCCTGTCTGTACTCTCTTCTTTACCTCTCTTCCACACTCACCGATACTCTGAACTATTGACCCTAAGTATTTAAACTCATCCACCTTTGCCACCTCTACTCCTTGCATCCTCAACATTCTTCTATCCTCCCTCTCATTCACACACATATATTCTGTCTTAGTCCTGCTGACCTTCATTCCTCTTCTCTCTAGAGCATATCTCCATCTCTCCAGGGTCTCCCCACCTGTTCCATACTCTCACTACAGATCACAATGTCATCTGCCAGCATCATAGTCCATGGGGACTCCTGTCTGATCTCGTCTGTCAACCTGTCCATCACATTGCAAATAAGAAAGGGCTCAGAGCTGATCCTTGATGTAACCCCACCTCAACCTTAAACGCATCTGTCACTCCCACCGCAGACCTCACTGCTGTCACACTACCCTCGTACATATCCTGTACCACTCTTACATACTTCTCTGACACTCCTGACTTCCTCACACAATACCACAACTCCTCTCTAGGCTGTCATATGCTTTCTCTAAGTCTACAAAATCACAATGCAACTCCTTCTGACATTCTCTGTACTTCTCCATCAACACTCTCAGAGCAAACATTGCATCTGTAGTGTTCTTTCCTGACATGAAACCATACTTCTGTTCACTAATCATCACTTCCCTTCTTAACCTAGCTTCCACTACTCTTTCCCATAACTTCATGCTGTGACTGATCAATTTAATCCCTCTGTAGTTACTACAGCTCTGCATATCACACTTATTCTTAAAAATCGGTACCAAAACACTTTTTCTCCATTCCTCAGGCATCCTCTCACTTTCTAATATTTCATTAAACAATCTGGTTAAAAACTCCACTGCCATTTCACCTAAACACCTCCATGCTTCCACAGGCATGTCATCTGGGCCAACAGCCTTTCCATTCTTCATTAACTTCATAGCTATCCTTACTTCCTCTTTGCTAATCCATTGTACTTAATGATTCACTATCCCTACATCATCCAACCTTCTCTCCCTCTCATTCTCTTCATTCATCAACCCCTCATAGTACTCTTTCCATCTCCTCAACACAAGCTCCTCACTTGTGAGTATGTTTCCCTCATTATCCTTTATCACCTTTACCTGCTGCACATCTTTCCTAGCTCAGTCCCTCTGTCTAGCCAATTGGTACAGGTCCTTTTCTCCCTCTTTAGTGTCCAACCTTTCATACAACTCTTCATATGCCTTATCTTTAGCCTTTGCCACCTCTATCTTTGCCATGCACCTCATCTCCTTATACTCCTGTCTACTTTCTTCATCTTTCTGACAATCCCACTACTTCTTTGCCAACCTCTTTGCCTGTATAATCTTCTGTACATTCTCATTCCACCACCATCTCTCCTTGTCATCCTTCCTCTGTCCTGATGTGATACCAAGCACCTTTCTAGCCATCTCCCTTACTAGCTCTGCTGAAGTTACCCAGCTATTTGGTAACTCTTCACTGCCACCCAGTGCCTGTCTTAACTCATCCCTGAACTACACCTCACAATTACCCTTTTTCAATTTCCACAATTTGATCCTTGGTGCTGCCCTCACACTCCTCCTCCTCTTCTTGACCATCAACGTCATCCTACAAACGACCATCCTATGCTGCCTAACTTCACTTTCTCCGGTCACCACTTTACAGTCTCCAATCTCCTTCAAACTAGCCCTCCTATATAAGATATAATCCACCTGTGTATATCTTCCTCCACTCTTGTATGTCGCCCTATGCTCCTCCCTCTTGTTAAAATATGTATTCACCACAGCCATGTCCATCCTTTTCGCAAAATCCACTACCATCTGATCTTCTGCATTCCTTTGTTTAACACCATACCTATGCATCACTTCCTCATCCCCTCTGTTCTCTTCACCAACATGCCCATTGAAATCTGCTCCAATCACCACTCTCTCACCCTTGGGTACAGTCATCACCACTTCATCCAATTCACTCCAAAATTTTTCTTTCTCATCCATTGCACACCCAATTTGTGGAGTATATGCACTAACAACATTCATCATTACACCATCAATTTCCAGCTTCATAAACATCACTCTATCCAACACTCTTTTCACCTCCAAAACACTCTTCGCATACTGTTCCTTTAGAATAACTCCTACGCCATTTCTCCTCCCATCCACACCATGATAAAAAATTTGAACCCACCTCCGATACACCTAGCCTTACTCCCCTTCCATCTGGTTTCATGCACACACAATATACCAACTTTCCTTCTGTCCATCATATCATCTAGCTCTCTCCCTATACTAGTCATACTGCCAACATTCAAAGTTCCAACCCTCACTACCACAGTCCTAGCCTTTCTCCTCTCTTCTGGCCTTCGGCCCTGCCTTCCACCTCTTCTCCTCCTTCGGCCAGCAGTAACCCAATTTCCGCCGGCACCCTGTTGGCTAACAGTACTGGTGTTGGTCATTGTTAACCTCGGCCTCGACCGATCCGGTATGGAAATATTTACTGGTGACTGCATGAAATGATTTGCCGAAGTTTTATGCCAGATGCCTTTCCTGATGCAACGCTCCCCATTTATCCGGGCTTGGGACCAGCACAAAGAAATGCACTGGCTTATGCATCCCCAGTGGCTGGGTTTGGAGAGAAATTAAATAATAATTAAAATTATTTAGGAGGGAAGATAATGACAAAAATGTTGGAAAGAGAGAGCTGTACAAATACAATGAAAAACTGTTACTATATTGACAGTGATACAATTAAACAGCATAAACTTATTGGATTAAACAAAGACATAACTTCAACAAGCCTGATAGTATCTATAAATGAGAGAAACAACTGAACCTGAAGTCTGACAGACAGATAATTAGTGTGATGAGCTGTTTAGACTGGCAAACAGATGCCTGTAATCAGAGATGCATTATTTTGATGTCTTTGACTAATACACATAGACAAAAAACAGATGTTGCTTAGACATACATATTTCACACACAAGTGATATGCAACAGAAACAACTAATCTTTTATATTTAAGCATGTCCACTTAACTAATAATGATGATCTTACACAATTGCCCCATGTAACATTCCAGTTATATAAATTAGAAATTAAAATACATGTTAAATATTTCCATGATAACACCACTCTGGGGGAATTCAACCTGCAGGCAATCTTACAATGTGTACAGCCTTAGCATTCTATCCCAGCTGTTAACCTATACATGGGGATGCACATACAAGCATAACAGTGAACAGGCATACTGCTACCTTTGATTGGTGGCACTACTGACAAAAATGGCAATTTGATATGACAATTATACATTTCTGAATGAATACTTGCGATTGTTAATATTAAAACATAGGCATTATAAAGTAGGCATACTCCTCACAGAGGAGCTCCAATCTTCTTCCATACAGCTGCCTATTTGCTTTGATATCTTCTGACCCTATAGACATAAAGAGAGTGCTGTGTAATATGACATGTGGATGGCATGCAGTGCCAATTTTAAATGTGTACATAGCCGATGACTTCTCTTTGAATTCATCCTCCATACAGACAAGGATATCTCGGTTGCAGTGCCTTATGTCACTGTAATGGTGCAAGAACTGTACCCACAACGTTGGATGCCAGTTCCATCGGTGACAACTTGGGCTAGACAATTTCAGGCTTAAGTCTTATACTAAGGTACTAAAAGGAGTAAGAAATCAATGGTGCAGTCCAGGATCCACAGAAAAAAAGTTTTATTCAAAATAACACAAGTGGTAATATTAAGAATATTATTAAAGAGAACTGGAAGATTATGAAAGTTGGAAATGAAATTACTGAAATTGTGGGGAATGAACCAATATTTATTAATAAAACCCTTTTTAACTTTAAGAAACTTTTGGAAAAAACTAGGCATAACAGTGAAGGAACAATCAAATAGGGAACCTGCAAGTGTGGGACTTGTAGACAGTGTTCTTGGATATTGGAAGGAAACACTATAAGTGCATATTCAATAAACTCTGTGTAGGCTCTGCACAGAGCCTACATGGAGTTTGCATATCACCATGATGGTGCTCAGCAGCGCATAATGCATATTTCTGCACCAACCCATTCAGACAGTCCTGCTGCAAAGCTGCCCATGTCACTTAGCACCTGCTGTTTGCCCTCGGGTGCTCCCCACTCTAAAATATTGCAACAGGGAATTTCCACCCTTATTGGAAGGCTACCTCCACCCAGGAAACCTGCAGCACAAGTTGTCAGTGTGTTTTCTCACACCCAAACTAAGAAAGTAACTAAACAAAAAGGACAACAGCGTGTATGTTGATACATTTATACATTTTTATCACTGCTTAGTATCTAAAGTTGTTACTTACTCGCAGCGTGCATGGTAGCAGCCTACTGTAGTCCGCAGTCATCCCCCCATCCTCCTTGCCTTTCCTCGTTTATTTTATTCCTTTTTCTCTGTCCTCTTATTTAATACATTTTGCCACGAGGTGGCAGCATTGACCCACTTTGACTACCATTCCCTGTACCTAAACCCTATCTAGTAACATCCCTCACGATAGCATTTTGTGTAATTTAATTCTTTCTTTCTTAATCTTCAGTCTCTAAGCCGACTTTCTCCTGTTTCTTCCTGGAGTACTCACTTACCAAACTGTCCAGCTGCACAGTCCCATTTCCAAGGGCCATCTTCATCGATTGTTTTTTGAGGGAATTTCACTCCTGCTTGGCTTGGATTGGCTCCCCTCACCTCCTTTTTCTTCACCATCCCTCCCACCCACACGCACTTGTTCCTGCCCTGTAACTTCCTCCTAAAAGTTGATATCAAGGTGTTGCTCAAAGTGGAGCCATTTTTAAATTTCTGCCCCAACCCATTCTAACGGTCCTGCTGCAAGGCTGCCCGTGTCGCTTAGAGGTATGTTATGTAATGCACTATACTCTGGTAAACATAATTGTTTTTTGCCTGAATACTGAATTTTGAGTCTTACAATTGCCACCTTGATATCAGGAGCTGTGGTTTGATGCTGTATCTACCTATTGTATGTCTCTGGTTTAGCTGCAATGTTAGTAATCTGAACCTATGATACAAGGGTGCTATTGTGTTGATATTGCTCTCAAGTCCATTCAATCTGGCTAAACAACTGCTGTAAGCTATTATTTTACACAAGTACTAGCTACTAGCCACTTGCAACTGAATTAGACAGTACACACACTCGGCACCACTCTACAGCTCATGCAGACATCATATGCATGCACATAGACATTTAAGCCTAGAGTGTGCCACGTGTAAATGCATACTGTTTTTTCTTGTCCAGTTTCACCTAAATTGTCTAAGCACTGCAATTAGTAGCTAATTTATGCCAAAGAGAAACATATTAGAACATGTGTCTATGTGTAAACGTATACTGTCTTTTTATTTTTCTCTCCTGCTACTAGCATTTTTTACAAAAGCTGCTTTTATAACTAGTTGTTTTATGCCAAACAGGAAAAGACTTGAGCACATATTAATGTAAAATATTTATCTTCCTGTCTGTTGTTGTTTCATGCTGTGAGGCTACTGCTCCTATTCTGATATATACCTATCAATGAAAGAGAATATATTGTGTTTATAACTGCCTACATTTCTGATTGATAATTTGTTAAGCTAATTGTGTGCCTCTTCTATGCCTTTTTATTCTTCCCAACCGCACACTCTTGCAACTCAAACCCCCCTAACATATCAGTGACCTCTCTACTAAGTGGTCTCTCTGATTACTTTTTTTAGTCCCTCTAACACTGAACAATATTTTTTTCTGTCTATAGCCTGCTGTTTGTCCTCGGGTACTCCCCACTCTAAAACATTGAAATAGGAAATTTCCATCTTTATTGAAAGGTTACCTCCACCTAGGAAACCTGCAGCACAGTTCTCAGTGCATTTTCTCATGCCCAAACTAAGAAAGTATCTAAACAAAAAAGACAGCAGCGTGCATGTTGATACATTTATAAATTTTTAACACTGCTTAGCATCTAAAGCTGTTTCTTATTCGCAGCATGCACGGTAGGAGCCTACTGTAGTCCGCAGTTATTCCTCCCGCCTCCCCACATTTATTTTTTTCCTTTTCCTTTTTCTCTGTCTTATTTAATAAATTTCACCACTAGGTGCAGCATTGACCCACTTTGACTACCATTCCTTGTACCCAAACACTATCTAGTAACATCCCTCACTATAGCATTTTATGTAATTTAATTATTTTTTTCTTAGTCTTCTGTCTCTAAGCCAACTTTCTCCTGTTTCTTTCTGGAGTACTCACTTATCAAACTGTCCAGCTGCACAGTTGAATTTCCAAGGGCAATCTTCACTGATTGTTTTTTGAGGGAATTGTTGGTCTCTACCCACTCTGTTTGCCATTTGGCTCACTCTGCTCCCCTACCCTGCCAGCATTTCCCACCCACCCCCACTTCCTGTAAATTTATAGCTAACCAAGCCCCTCCCACCACACAGACCCCATCCAATCACAAATAACCTCCAGCAGACATCACCCATTTCTAATCTCTTTACAACTCCACACACTCCAACAACAATGCCTACCTTCTCCTCACACACTATAATTTAAACTAGCCTACTAATCGCATTCACCTGTCTTACCCTCTTAGACGCCTCCCTAACACACACCTACCTCGCAAACCTCATACCACCTCCTCATATCTCCCAGATATAAGCCCTCCTTAGACAAAAATCTCCCCTGAACTCTATCATTCCAACCCAACCCATTTATTCAAACCCAAAGTACTCCCCACCCCACCCCATATTCTGATTTCTGACACAAAAAACTCTCCCCCTTCACAACCCCACTTCCCTATCCCCTGTACACCACCTCATTCAACTCCTCCTCCATATCTCCCACTCACTCTCAGGTGACATCCACTCTAACCCTGGACCCAACCTCAGCGCTAAACAGACAAACCAAACCACCCAACCCCAAAAACCCAAATCAATCCACCTCACCACACTTAATGCGCAAAGCCTCAAAAATAAAATTCCTAACCTGCATGCTTGGCTTTCTCACAACCAACCCGACATAACTGCCATCTCTGATGCCTGACTTTAACCTTACATTGATGACAATGAAATCCTCCCTCTCAGGTACCAGATCCTTCACAATGACAGAACTCAGAGAAAAGGAGGTGGAGTAGCTATTATCTACTACTCCACCCATACCTTAACTCCTTACACCAACCCCATCCCAACCTTTGCCAATGCCAAAATGACATTATGCTTTTTAAAACTTAAGAACTTCAAATATATATGCATCAGTTCCATTTACATCCCTCCAGGCAATAATACCAAAACACTAGAATAAATCCTCTCCTGGTTTAGCTCCAATATCAAAAATGAAACCTATATCTCTGGTGATATGAACATTAACTGGACCTCTTTTAACTCTGATACCCCATACCATTCTATCAATCTATACAACTTCTCCCAAAGTATAAACCTTCCAATGAGGCCAAATAAAGATGGTACCTCTGGTACCATCATAGATTGGATACTGACAACCCATCTCACCCCCTAAATGGCCCATGTCAATAATGGAAGATTGCCAAATTCTGGTAATAATGGGCACACAGGTAAAAAATGCACTCTCCAAAGCTAAGAATACAGTGTCCATGGGACCAGATGGCATGGCATCCCGGGTTGTGTACTACATGAACTACAAAATGAACTGGCTCCTCACCTAAGTGTCATGTTTAATCATACCCTCACCTCAGGCTTCTTGCCCACTGGGTGGTACACAGCTACAGTTATCCCACTCCACAAGGGGGGATCCACCTTGGATCTCGGGAATTACTGCCCCATCAGTCTGGTGAGCCTGATCTGCAAGGCCATGGAACGTATTATCATGGAACTTATAAACAAAAACATTGGCAACCTTAAAACACTGGACCCCACCCAGTTTGGGTTCATGAAGGGCCAATCTTGTCTCCTGAACCTTACTGACTTATTCAAATCAGTCTCCAGTGCCGTGAACGAGGGTAAGGCAGTCCACACAGCCTATCTGGACCTTGCCAAGGCCTTTGACATCATCTCCCACTCTGGAATCATAGATAAACTTACTAAGCTGGGCATTAATCCCTATGTCACTCAATGGGTTGCCAACTGGCTTACTGACAGAACCCACACTGTAAAAGTAGCTGAATCCAAATCCAGCTGCAGACAAATGACAAGTGGAGTACCTCAAGGTCCAGCCTGGGACCTCTCTTGTTTGGCATATACTTATTTGAAGTACAGGCCAACACTAAGGGACTCTGGCTAACAAAGTTCACAGATGACTGCAAACTGGGAGCCATTATTGCATCCCCAAATGATTTGGATACTCTACAAAAGGGCCTTACAGAAACAGATGCTTGGTGCCAGAGCCATGGGCTCAAGCTCAATGCCAAGAAATGTATAGTTATCCCCTTTGGGAAAAAACATGTACCCGTGAATTATCACATAGGTGGCAGTACACTAAACACTGAAAGTGTGATAAGAGACTTAGGGACACAGGTGGACAGTGGTCTCACCTTCAATAACCACATTGTCACAACAGTCAGGAAATCCTTCTATGTGGCACACCTCATCACTAAGGGCTTTTCACCCAGAAAAAAGGAGGTCATTGTCCCACTGTACTCATCCCTCATTAGACCCATTATAGAATACAATGCCCCATTTGGTATGTACCTCTCAAGACATCCGCAACAACTGGAAAGGCTGCAGAAATACCTCACTAAAAGAATCACAGACCTAAAGCAGATGCCCTATGCTGACCACCTTAAAAAACTCCAGCTATACTCTGTCGCATACCGTCTACTCCAAGGCGATCTCTGCTTAACATACAAGGCCATGTCAAACCCAGAGCTGTTGGACATGCTACACTTAAAGAAATCCCAATATCTCAGAGCCACACACTCCAGGGATCTAAATCTTGTCATCACAATAAACAAAACATGCTGGAGGGATAGGTTCCTGACCCAGAGACTCCCCAGACTCTGGAACAGACTGCCCATACATGTCAAGCAGAGTGCCTCTTTGGCCCTCTTCAAAAGGAACCTTGATGATTGGATGGGTGAAAGGAAACTCACCACGGGGATCATGTCAGTCACCCTGCTAGACAGGGGTCCAGGGAAGTAAATAGTGTGGGAAGAAATAGCCAGGGAATTGTTATGGCTAGGCTTGTATAGGCCCTAAGGCCGATAGCCTAGTACCAACCTATGAACCTATGACCCATCCCAACTTTACTTCAAATGCCAGAATACTACCTGACCCTTTCAGCAACCACCTACCAGCCTTCGTAGACTGCCTCTCCCCCTACAAAAACTGCACCACTAAACCCAAAACCACAACCTAGCATCCTTCAACCCTGAATTTTTCTCAGAATGCCTAAAGCACACAGACTGGATACCCCTAAAAGCCCTTCCACTAGACAGTGCTGTATCTTATTAAAACCAAACAGTCCTTACCCTTCTAAACCAACTAGCTCCTCTTAGAACCAAATGCATCAGAACCACTCCCTGCCCCTGCCTATCTTATGAAACTAAACATATTATGCATCAATGAGACAAAAATGGAAACAGTACCAAAAACAGAAAACCTCCAACTCCCTCCTAGAATTTAAACAACTATAGAACCTGGCTAAAAAACTAATCACAAAACCTACTACTGCAAACTCCAATCCATGCACTCATCAACCCTAGTAAATTTTGGAATTCCATTTCCTCCATTCTCCACCCTGGTAATAAAGACAACCCTTGTCCAGACCCTAACCTTACCAGCCTAGAAACTGCCACAAAATTCAACTCATTCTTTATAGACTGCATAGCAAAACTATCCACCCCATCCCCCAATCAACCTCCTCCCTTCTCCCCTTTCAGCATAACACCCATCCCCACAAACACAATAAAAAGACTTCTCCTCAAGCTAAAACCCTGTCGCAATACACCAATCTACCACCTACCTTCCTCAAACAATCTACTGAAACCATAGCCTATCCCATATCTATTCTTTTAAATAGATCCATACAAGAATCCTTTGTCCCAACCATCTGGGACCATGCATACATCATCCCACTCCACATAGGCGGTAAAAACATAGACACAACCAATTTCAAACCCATAGCTATACTTTCTCTTCTTTTTAAAATACTAGAAAAAACTATCCATGCCCAACTCATGCCATACCTAACCCAAAACAAACTCCACTCCCCTACTCAACACAGAATTCGCCCCAGCCATAGTACCATGACTGCCCTTCTTTCCTTTCTTGAAACCATCAACCTAGCACATGACAATGGCAAATACATATCATCACTGTTTTTATATCACTCAAAGGCATTTTACACCATCTCCCACTCCTTACTCCTATTCCAGCTCTCATTCTTACATCTCTCTTCCTCCACCTTACCCTGGTTCTTCAGCTACCTATCCAATTTCCAACAAGATGTCCAATGGAAAGCATCAATCTCTCCTTTCTTACCAACACCCACTGGCATTCCCCAAGGATCTGTTCTAGGCCCTCTTCTCTTTAACATATTCATCAACAACTTCCACCACTCCATCCCCGAAGCCTCAGTTATCCAATATGCAGATGACCTGACCATCATCTGCACAGTCTCCTGCCCATCTGAACAGCTACTAAAAACCCAACTAGCCTTCTCTAAAACAGAATCCTGGATTCAGTCCAATCACCTAGCCCTAAATGCTAACAAAACAAAACTAATGATTTTTACTCCTATCAGAAACTCCGATTTTGACCAAAACTTATTCTCCATTATAAGCTAGAATAACATCCCCCTAGAAATCATTCTCAGTACCACGCTGCTAGGGATCATCATTAATGAAAACCTAAAATTTGTTTTCCACATATACTCTTCAGTTAAGAAAACCCATCAAAAAATTGGTCTCCTCTACAGACACAACCATTACCTCAGCCCATCCACCTGACAAGCTCTTGCATCTACCTTCCTTCTCCCCTCTATCATATATGGTGTTCTGCTGTCCACCATCCCCCAACTTCGCCTAAGTTCCAAACTCGAATCCTGCTACCACAAAATTTGCAAATTTGCAACCAATACAAAAAAATCATCTCATCACTGCCACACTCTACACACCCTCAAATGGCCAGAACTCCAAAACTACCTGAAATATCTACAACTTATCACTGCCCACAAGCTCATCTTCAAATCAGCAGACTGTCCCTCTCTCACCACATCCTTAATGCCCTACATAGCTGACCACTCCCTCAGACCTGAGAGCCAAAACCTCCTACAAGTGCACAAACCCTCACATCCTCTTGACCAACTACTACTATCCTGCACCATAGCTAAACTGTGGAACTCTCTTCCCTCTCCACTACACAATATGTCTAACCACGATAACTTCAAATCCCATCTGCTCTCTCATCTGTCCTCCAAATAGAAATGCCCTTCTCATGCTGCCACCTAATCACCTCCTCCAGTTCTTAAATCCTATACCCTCTTTATAAGGATATCTGATTATTTCACTATCCTACTGTACAATATCCAATTTCTATTGTTATCTCTTATTCACTGATATACACATTACAAATAAGCTTCTTGCTTCAAATACTTTTTAAAATTGAATTTTCAAAGTCAATAAGTAACCTCTGTACTATCTCTGCTAGGAATGTTTAAATGTTTCAAACTGATTTTTCAAAAGATAATTTCCCATCTAATATGTAACCTCTGTATTGTCTTTTTGCAATGAATGTTATGCATGAAAGTCTCTGGCTTCTTATAATATTTAAAACTAAATATTTTCAAAGATATGTAACCTATCTTGCTATAAATATAACTGCTTGTGGAGCTTTTCTTCCCAGGCCTCCACTGAAAATAGGTTGCTCTGACCCAAAGGACTCTCCCGGTCAACACATGCAAATAAATAAATAAATAAATAATGAAGCATGGTGCACTTAAGCTAGGTTTCATGGCTCACAACAATATTGCTGGCCATGAAACCTTGTAAACAAATATAGATATAAATTCCGTGTAAAGGAGAGCACATATGGTCTGCAGATTTCTGTGGAATGCCATAATGTTCACCAGGGCTGTATATATAAATTCATCAACTCTTAGAGCAAGAAATATGGACAAAACACAAAAGCTAATGTGGGGACAAAGGATGACAACTAGGGACACACATGAAATATTGCTATTACAAACTTAGAAATTTGATAGAATGACAAGTTTTGCATTTGCATGAATTTTCTGAAGGGTATGAAGTCTGAGACTCAAATGTCTGTACAAATAACTGTTATTCTGTTAGGGCAACATATCTGTACAGAGGCCAACTTAATGAGAGGATAAATAACCAGTAATAGGAACATATTTGACAAAGATGGTATATGGTACTGTGTTCAAATGTAACACTCTTAATCTCTTAGAGCAAGAAATGTGGATAAACTGATAAAATGGGGGGGGGGGCAATGGACCAGAAGTAGGGACAGATTGTTAATATTCCACATCCAGACTTATGAACTTGATAGAATATATAGGTTGTGCATTAGCATGAACTTACTGAAGAGCATGAAGTCTGGAACTCAAGTGTTAGTCATCAGTTACTGACTACCCTCTGCAATTACATACCAATGATTTGCCAGGAAAAGAACATGCTATGAGGAAAAGATCAGAAATATGAGATAACAAACTGGACATTCTGCACAGATTAGGACAGTTGAGAGGTATGCACCCAAATGTCTGTAATACTGAGTCAGAACAGTTCAGAGATTATCCCAGTGATACGGCAGAAAGCCCCATATTTGATATGGAAAACATCTGGAAATCCTGAGAATATCTGGACAGTTGAGATGTATGAATGCAAAGTATATGGTCCAAACACAGTACAAGATAGTGTCCCTATAGAGCAGAGTGTTGTGAAATCCCATTCCTGGCATTCTGTTCTGAAGCTGTGTAAATCATCGGTAATGCGACATGGACTGTCATGTAAAATGAGCACTCAGGGGAAGTGTGTTTATTGAATAGGGAGACATAGATGAATTGTAGGAATGAACACAGGGAAAGGTTACAGGTGAAACTCCTGCATGTACAGCAGAGTAGGGCATGTCAATGGAAGATGGTTATAGCAGCAACACCAAGTACATATCTATATGGTACAGTACAGACTGTACAGTGAAATGTGTCTTCTGTCACTATCACACAGGGTGACATAACAATGGGAAGTATGTATGTGTGACATAAGCATCCTTACATGAATAATGCAGAAAACACCTATCAGGGATCTGACATACAATTAAGGTAGGGTGCATATTGGGAAGATGTGCAAACTGATGTACCTGAATATGAGTGTACTCTCAGCAGAGCTCTCCAGCATGGTGGCCACAGGTAAAGGATAGTGACAAACATTGCAAGAACCAACCTCAATCATGGACAATATCTGAATAATACCACCAATAATCCCATGCTTCTGACATAACATATGTGATGTGGAGTGATAACAGATGAGCCTGCACACACACACACACACACACACACACACACACACTGGACACAAGTATGATACATCCACACTCTCTGAGGGTGATCTCACACACTGTTCTAATACTGCAATATCTGCAGGATGTGTTAGGAGGGACACTGCCATACCTGTATGTGACAGTATGGACACTACAGGCTTGTTGCCTTGTGTGCATGGCATATATCTATGGCACAATTCACGCTGTCACAAATGATATACATGCCATTAATATTGCCAAACACGTATATATGCAGTGTGTGCATGAAAACAAGTAGCCCACATGCATCTGGTGTAACAACTTAATTGGTGTATTTCAATATCAGACAGTCATGTATAGTCCCCAAAAATAATACCTAGGTATGGACAATAAGCTGTGTGAGAGTGCACAATGACAAAAGTGGTACACTTCAGTTACACATCACTGGAACATGTGTAGGGAGGTACATGGAGAAGGGTGCATTGTACTCAATTATTGGTGTGATGAAGGCTGGGAACCATGATGTTTGTTTGCTCCCTGATGTGCATGTCCTTTACATACCCAGTACTTGGGTTACAGTCAAGGGGAGTAGTCAGCACTGTGACTACAGGCTGGTACATGTATCACTTACCCTATAACCCAGGACACAGGTTACATACCTATTAGCCTGACTATAGGTTGTGATGTCCACATTATAACTGGGTGATGTGTCTGTTTCCTGATACAACACATCCCTCCATGTGCCTCATCATTGCAGATGTTATCATAGCTGTGGCAACAGTCTCTGGTATGTGATGATATTGTGTGTATTAAAAAATATCACAACTGGTGTCAGTGATTATCCACAAGCTGTAGTCCTTCAGGTAGCTTTTTGGACACAGCATGTGTATGTCATCTGTGATGTCCATCATATAACTAAGGGGCAGACAAGGACCTAGCAGACACCTCTGATCACCAGACATGAGGTATATATCATGTAACACATTTCAACATAGTGAGATGCCATGTATGCCATACACTGTTTAACGATTTGGAGATATAGCTGTTTATGTCCACATGTGACAGTTTTGATTATATACCACACTATGACGTTTTGTCAAATGCCTTTACCTGTTCAAATTCCTCAACATGATACTGTTGTCCTCATGCATGCCCTCAATGACCTATCTGAGGACACCTATCAGATGTAATGGACATGATGTAGCAGTAGCAACTCACACAGATCTGTTGCATACACCTGAAGTATTGTTAGTATACATGTAGAACAGGTCCAAGATAACATGTTTGTCTACCTCATAGACAAGGAGAGTCAGGATGTCTCTATACATGTATGCACTCGGACCAAAAATGCCAACCCATTTATTAACAAACAACAAAGCTTTTGGATACAATCCTTCCTTACTGAGGAAGGATTGTATCCAAAAGCATTGTTTATTGTTAATAAACAGTTTGGAGTTTTTAGTCCGAGTGCATAGCTTTTATGTTTTTCTTCTACATTTGGATTATACTCTGCTGCATATTATTTTGGTATTCTATACATGTATGCATCAGGTGCTGTCTCCCTCAATGCAGGTGGATGCATGTTGATATACACAATTGTATAGGAACATAGGGCATGTGGAGGGTGTGCTGAACTCTGTATTCTGCCATATCAGGAAGGTGTATGTACTGGGTCATGCCACAGGTGATTTGTGATGTTGTCTCACCACACTGATTCCATGTGATATGTCCAGAGGAGGGTAAGACAGTGCATACTGTCTATTGTGATCTGACCTAGGGTTTTGACACAATCACATAGTGAGAACCCCTCCCAAGCTGGGGATTAAACCTTATGTCAGGTGATTGCCAAACAATTGGCTCACTGACAGAATGCATCATGTGACAGCTGGTGAAGCAACCTGTAACAGTAGAGTTGTCACTACTGGCAAACTGCAGGGATCTGTGTTTGGCCCTTCACTGTTAGAAATGCATTTCCCCATACTTCAGGCTAAAGGATATGGCCTTTTTCTTACCAAGTTTGCTGATTCTTTCATATTGCGTGCAATC
Source organism: Protopterus annectens (assembly GCF_019279795.1). Taxonomy (NCBI): domain Eukaryota; kingdom Metazoa; phylum Chordata; order Ceratodontiformes; family Protopteridae; genus Protopterus; species Protopterus annectens. Next base: position 1,268,707,601 of record NC_056729.1, on the reverse strand, counting down.
ATTGAGTCCACCAATGATGATACCATGGTACTAGAGGAGGTAACACACACAACTGAATGGTGACAAAGGCACATGATCTACAAATAAATGTAGAAATGTATGTTTGTAATGTTGTCCATCTGAGAAGTTGAGGTCCATGTTCATCATAGCGTTGGCAACAGACCTGATATGCAGAAACCCAGTGATGCAAGCACTGGGAACACATTTAAATAGCAATCTGAACTTTGACCACCAAGTGTCCACACTGCTATGAAAGCCTGTGTTGTGCACATCATAAGTCATGCCATCGTATTGACATTTAGGATTGTATGACAGCACTGTAGTGAAACCTCATTACAGCACTAAAGAATGTAATGATTTTTTCTACATGTACCTCAGCAGACATATGTAGCAGCTAGAAAGACCACAGGGCTTTCTCAGCAAGATAACACAGTCTACACACAATGCCATGATATATGTGGATAGATTAAAAGCCATGCCATTGTAAACTTTATTGTATAGGATGACATGACTTCTGATGGACCCCTAGGCCAGTCTCTGACCCTGCCCTCATGAGAGTACTGCATATCCAAAAATGTAATATAGCTGATGACATCAGCAGTGTCTGTAGAGAGCAAGATGAGTGTCTCACATGCTGGTGTAAAATACGCTGTATATAGACAAACCAAGTAAAGCAGGAAACAGGATGCAGGATAAAATTTATTCCGGTACCTCGGCCCCAATGAAAGAAATTAAGACAACACTCCAATTGTGGTGTAGTTTACATTATTGGTTGTGACTGTTTAGTACCGAAATATTACATAGGCTAGACAAAGCGACAACTAAAAAAACGTATATTAGAACATATTGGTGATGTACGTAATGTTAGAACTAATAGTCCAATATGTGAACATTTTCAAAACATACATAAAGGGTCTGTGGATTCATTATTTTTTAGTGCTTTGGCAAAACCTAATGCTTCTTTTGGAGGCAATTATTTAAAAAGTCTATTGAATTTAGAAAGCAGATTTATCTTAAAATATGGAACATTAAAACCTCGAGGGTTGAATTTAGAAGTTAATTTAAATATTTAACAAATATTTAAAAGCTATTTTGATAGTAATTTATTGTCATTTAGTTGACAGAAATTTCATGAAATGTGTATGTCTCTTTAAAATTGGAGTGTTGTCTTAATTTCTTTCAATTATATGTAATTATGTTTAATTGGTAGTACTAGTATATATACTGCATTTGGAAGTATGTATTTTATTCCTTTGAAGGCTGTTGGGGCCGAGGTACCGGAATAAATTTTATCCTGCATCCTGTTTCCTGCTTTACTTGGTTTGTCTATATTCATGTGTGCTGCTGTTGGTTGTTGTAAAATACGCTCTATAATGTCAAGCAACAGCTCGCTCACACACACCCCTCACCCTAATTAACTGCAGTGAGAATAGAACCCCTACCTATCTAAGTACACAAACTACAAAACAGGGTACTTAATGCAAGTGCCACAGCTTGAGTCTGGCTTGGAATGTGTCAGACAACACTTTATAGCTGATGGCATCAGCAATGTCTGATGAGGAGAATATGTTGATAGTGTTCCACATGCTGGTGTAAAAGGCTCTCTGTAATGTCAAGCAAGTGCACAACCCCGCCCCCCGCCCCGCCACCAGATGACTGCAGTGAGAATAGAACCCTTACCTATCTAAGTATATAGACTACAGAATACTGTACTTAACACAAGTGGCACCACTGAAGTCTACTTTGGAGTGTACAGTTTATAGCTGATGACATCATCAGTGTCTGTTCAGTACAAGATAACAGTGTCCCACATCCTGGTGTAAATGCGGTCTGTAATGTCAAGCAACAGGTTAATGCATACAAACCCATTTGACTGCAATGAGAAGATAACCTCCACCTCTTTAGGTACACAGACTACAGGATGCAGTACTTAACACAAGCACCACAACACAAGTTTAACTTAAGGTGTGCCAGACAACATGTTATAGCTGATGACATCATCAGTGTCTAGGGAGGAGAATATGGTAATAATAGTGTTCCATATGATGGTGTAAAACTCTTTGTAATATCAAGCATGAACACAACCACACCACCGTTGACTGTAGTGAGAACAAACCCCCCACATATCTAAGCTACACAGACTACAGGACACAGTACTTAATGCAAGTGCTAAAGCTCAAGTGTGACTTAAAGTATATTAGACAACACTTTATAGCTGATGACCTCTGCAGTGTCAGGTGAGAAGAATATTGCAATACATCCCACATGCTGCTGTCAAAGGCTTTCTGTAATATCAAGAAAAAGCACAACTCCTTCCCCAAATTGACTGGACTAAGAACAGAGCCCCTATCTAAGCACACAGACTACAGAACACATTACTTAACACAAGCACCCCGACTCAACTGTAAGTCGGAGTGTGTCAGACAACACTTTATAGGTGATAACATCAACAGTGTCTGGTGAGGAGAATATGGTAGTAACAGTGGTCCACGTGCTGGTGTAAAAGGCTCTCTGTAATGTCAAGCAAGAGTACAAACACCAGACTCCCAGTTGATTGCCGAGAGAATAGCACCCCTACCTATCTAGGCACCTAGAGTACAGGTCACAATACTTAATGCAAGCACCACAGCTGAAGTCTTATGTTCATAGAAGTGCAGGTGAACCTACAGTAGATGACATCAGCAGGCCATGTGGGAGACAAGAAGTTAAGAGGCCTGTATGAAATGGATGTGCAGGCATGATCAAGTACCAACACACTGGCACACCATATAATTGGAGAAGTAACTGTAGGATACTCATATCTGCTGTCAAGACATACACACATGCACACACACACACACACACACACACACACACACACACACACACACACACACACACACACACACACACACACACACTTGACTGTAGTGAACAGAACCCCTACCTCTCTCAGTACACAAACTACAGAACACAGGACTTAACGCAAGTTCCACAGCTCGAGTAAAATTTAAATGTGTCTAATGACACTTCATAGCTGATGACATCAGCAGTGTCTGGTGAGGAGTATATGGTAATAACAGTTTTTCACATGCTGCTGTAAAAGGCTCTTTGCAATGTCAAGTAAGAGCACAAACACGTCCTCAGTTGACTACAGTGAGAATAAAACCACTATGTATCTAAGTACACAGACTACAAAATACAGTACTTAATGGAAGCACCACAGCTCAAGTCCTGTTTGCACAGGAGTGCAGGTGAAATTATACTAGATAACATCAGCAGGCCATGCAGGAGACAAGAGGTTGGAAGGTCTGTATGTAATGGATGTGTAGGTATGAGCAAGTACCAAAATACTGGCAATCCATGTAATTGAAGATGTAACTGTAGGATAAGACTACAGAGCACAGTACATTATGCTAGTGCCATGGCACAATTCCGATTTATGTAAGAATGCTTTTAGTAGATGACATCAGCATGCCATGTAGTTGACAACAGGTTGTGAGGCCTACACAGGCTACTAGCCTAATAGCACTAGAGTCTTTAGAAACCTAGTTGTTTATTGTTTGTTTTAGAAGAGTGTGTTTGCGAGCAGCACCAACTAGCCCTCTCCATGAGGGGACATAGGTGCCAGCCCCAAGAGGTGACTTTAAAATTACCCAACCAGTAGTCAAGGTTGTGCTTGAATTGGGTTATTGAGGAGCACTGCTTCTCATGCAGTGGGAGCCTATCACAGAAGAGTGTGAACTGTTGTTAGATATATCTGTCTTTCCAGCATGTTCTGCTTATATTACAGGCTAGGTTGAGAAGCATAGGGGAAAATTACGGTTGTCCTATTTAAATTGCAGATGTCCATCATTTCCAGAAAACCAGGATCTGAGACTGCGCTTCAAGGCAGGTTTAGATCACCTCTCAGCAACCTGCGTGATACCGAGTACAATGACAAGTATGTCAGTCTTTCTGTGTATGTCATATTTGGAGGCTTGGGAGTCTCCCAGGCACACCCCTGTGTTCTGTGCAATTCCTGCAGGTATCTGGTAAAGTACAACTAGATATGAGCATTGTACTGCATTACTGGTATGATAAGGTTAGACTACAGCAGAAGTATGACTACCCTAGTCTTGGATGTGATGTCCATATGTATGATACATGCAATACAGATTGTGTGTGTCACCACTATGGGCAAATAGTGATGGAAGTGTAAATTTCTATCAACATGTGTTTCTAAGTCTCACAAAGCTGTGTTTGAATTTGGGGGGGTGCTATGTATATCAAAATGAGCAAATATACTTCACTGAAAAGGTGACAAATAGTCATTGTATGCTTAAAGTTCTGTCTGTGAGTTTGTCACCAATCATCAGACTGCGTTAGTCCATTCTGTAATATGTTACCATCACTGGGGAACTCTATATGAGTGCATCCACTTAGCAATCATCTGCAAACTTTGGTAAACCACAGGCTATCTAATGTTGCCTGTGCTTCAGAGAAGCATTTCCCAAATAGTTGATGGCCCAGCACAGATGCTTGTGGTATCCCACTGCTGAGTGTTCTAGTGGTGGAGGTGCAGTCCCCAACTTTGAGCATATGTGTTCTGTCATTGAGCCAGTTGGATATCCATCTAGTACTTGAGTCGACCCATGTTGTATTCATCAAGGATGGATCTTGCCAATTGAACCTTGTGGAAGTCTTTGATACTGACCCCAAAGACCTGGATGACAGATAACAGGACATATCACCTATTTTCAATTATCCAAGGCCTTTGACAATATCCCCCATTCTTGTCTTATAGTGAAAATGTTCCATCTGGGAATTAAGCCATACAGTATTAGCTGAATAGCCAAGTGACTTACCAACAGAACACATGCTCTTACAGTTGGGACTGCACCCCCCACTAGCCATTTACCAGTGGAATACCACAAGGATCTGTGCTGGGCCATCAACTGTGGATACTACTTCCTTGAAGTGTAGGCAACAGTAGGTGGTCCGTGGTATATAGATTCCACCAAGGATGGTAACATATTACAGAAGGGGCTGACAGAGATAAATGATTGGTGTTAAACTCACAGAATGAACTCTACAGCAAACAATGCCTGATTGTCCCCTTTGTCAATGAAGTACTCCTGCTAATTATGATATACATAGCACCTGTCTAGCTCAAATACAGTTTTGGGAGACTTGTGAACACATGCTCATAGCAATCTATACTTTCATCATTATGTGTCCATAGTAGAGAGACACACATTCTGCATTGCTCACATCATACATATGGACATCACATCCAAGACCAAGGAGGTCATAGCCCTGTTGTACTCCACCCTTATCAGACCACTAATAGAGTACACGGCTCACTTATGTTTGTACCTCGCCAGACAACTGCACCAATTGGAGAAAAAAACATAGAGGTCTGTGACTGGAAGAATGCAGGTTCTCCAATCACAAACATGGAAAGACTACAAGACTTGCCACTGTACTCAGTTTCCTGCAAGCTGCTGAGAGGTGACTTATGCCTGACCTACACAGAAGTCTCACGTCCTGCCCAGTTAGAACATCTGCAAAGAAAATGGGACAGGAATAACTTGGGCCAAGGTTCTCAACCTAGCCAGTGGCATAAACTGAACATGCAGGGGAGACATATATCTCCCAGTAACCCACACTCCTCTGTTATAGGTTCCCACTGCATGCAAAGCAGTGCTACTCAATGACTCTATTCAAACGCAACCTTCACTACTGGTTGGGTGATTGTAAAGTCAACTCTGGGCTGGCACATATGTTCCTCAGATACAGGCTTAGTTGTTGCTGCTCACAAAACACTCTGCTAAGAACAGCCATCTAAATATACTTAATAAGGGTACTTGTATTTTTATAAAGATAGGCTTCTATTGCTTTATGTATACTTACACTCATGTACTCGTAAAATTTTCAGATGCAATATGTGAGAGATGGAACTGTACAATTAATCTAAAAGAAATGCTCTCTCTCTCTTGGGTAACAACAAACCAGATATAAAAGAGGTTGTCAGCACACAAACTTCATTCACCAACTCAACAGACCAAGTGCACAACACATAACCTCACCTATACAGAGGTAGTTATTAGAAGTTTACCAAAAGAGCAGAGATCTCACAAATCCAAACCTTCTGCATACATTACAGTCCCAACGGAACCCACTGCACATAAAAACAAATGTTATTAGTGTGTCACCCATTAATCACTTAAGGCACAACACTTGAAAACCAATGTCTTGGTTATAGACAAAGCCATAGTGAGACACAAAGATGTCCTCTTCACCAGGTCGTACAAGAAGAACGTCACAGTCAGCTGCCTGTCAGGTGCCAGGATCTGCAAAGTCACGCATTCTTTCAAGTCTCTCAGTAACAACCACAGTTACACCTCTGCCATACTCCATGTTGGAGTAAATGACTTGAGACATACCTCACTGGACTATATGAAGAGATATGTGTGACCTCTCAGATTATGTGGCCTAAATATATATGTCCTTAGCCCTAAGCAGAATTCTACCTTCACCCAGGATGATGCCTCAGTACAAACAAAAGAATTATCAACTTCAACAATTGGTTTATCTACTGTTGTCACTCCAGAGGGATCCAGTAGTTGTCAGTCTGAGATTATATGGTTGACAGACCATGCTGCTTTTCCAGAGATGGTCATCATCTGTCACTTCTTTACTTTTGGTTACTGGCCAAGATACTTGCCTTCCCATAGTGACATTTTTGGCAATATCATATGAACAAATTTCCTGACATAAAAATATCCTCAAAAGACAAACTCAAGGCTATGCTGCTTAATGCTAGGAATCTAAATCTCCAATCCACTCAATGGAGGCACTTCTTACTTGGGAAGATGTCGATGTTTGTGTAGTCATAGAGACATGACTTAGGGCAGCAGAGAGTACTCTGACCATGAAAGGCTATACTGCTGTCAACATGTTCAGGTCACAAAATGAACATGAAAGAACCAAAGGAGGTGTATCCATCTACATAAAAGACAAGTACACCTCAAGACTGGTTAAGCAGTATGACTCCCTAGAGTCACTATAAGTCCAACTAACTGTAAGTACCCCCCATGTCATTGTTAGCTACAGGTCCACCAACATGAACCATGAAAACCACAGTGCTTTCCTGGACCTACCTGAGTCACTCATAATACAGCCAAACACCCTAGGCATGGGTAACTTAACTATCCTTAAATCTAGTAGGAGACATATATGAGCTCAAACACACTTGGTCTAAGGCTTATGCACTTTTTAAACAGAAATGCTATGAAACAGCTAGTCTGCATCCCCACAAGGGGCTTGAATGTCCTTGACTTAGTACTCACCAACATGGGAGATCACTGCATTGACCCATGTGTGAGACCCTCCTTGGTAAGCTCTGACCATAAATCAGTCATGTTCAAAGTAACAATCATACCTGCCCCCCCCCCCACAGGATCCAAACGGTGGAAAATCTCTGCAAAGCAAACTATAGCCTCCTAAGCAATGGCATATATAGTTTCAAACCTACTGCTACCACTGACAGTAAAGACTCCCATATGGAGATATACAGAAATGTACTGTATAAACACCTTTACAAGTGCATCAAATGAGCTGTACCAGAACGGATCAAAACTTGCTCATAAAAAAAACCCACCCTGGTGGACATCTAGCATAAATAGATTATACAACAAGAGAAAGAAACTGACATCCAGGAATAAGAGAGAACAGTCTCAACAGAAGAACACTTTCTATAGCTTGAACAAGCTAATTAGACATCATGTAAAGTCATCTAAAGCTAATTACAAAACTAAATTAGCATCCATAGCTAAATATAATCACAAGGCATTCATTAGCTATGTCTGTAATATAAAATGGGAGGCCTGGATTTGCACCAATTTCAGAGTGGACGGTACCACTCATACTGTACCTGAGGACATAGAAAACCTGTTACCCATACAGGTTTGGCAACAATTTTGCACCCCTGTCTGCACCAATCATACCTCACAGTATACCTGTCAACACTTCTCTACCTATTATCTCCAAGTAACATGTCATAACTGCACTCGTCAGTGCCAAAAACACAGCCTCTATGGGACCAGATAACATCCCCGGCTGCTTACTAAACAGTCTAAAGCAAAAGTTAGCACAATCACTGGGTACTTCTTTCAACCACAGTCTAAGTACTGGCTTTGTCCTGGCAGAGAGGAACACAGCAACTGTAATACCCTTGGACAGAGGGAGTCTCTCAACCAATCTGGGGAACTATACACCCATAAGCCTGACCAACCTTATCTCAAAGGCCATGGGGAGAATCATCTTGGACCTTATCAACAAGGACATTGATGACCTTCAAACTCTTGTCTCAACCCAGTTTGGCTTTTTTAAGGCAGATCATACCTGTTAAACCTAGTGGAATTTTTAAGAGTGTCACCAAAGCCCTGGATGAAGGTAAATCAGTACATACTGCCTATCTTGACTTGGAAAGGGCTTTGACATAATTCCCCCCTCAGGAGCCCATGATAAACTCACCTAGCTGGGGATTAACCCATATATCATTAGATGGGTAGACAAGTGACTCTCCAACAGAACCTATACAGCCATAGCTGGGGATTCCACCTCTACCAGCAGACCTGTTACCAGTAGTCTTCCACAAGGCTCTGTGCTGGGTCTCCTACTGTTTGGAATCTATTTCTCAGAAATCCAGGCAACAAGAGATGGCCTGTGGCTCACCAAGTTCACTGATGACTGCAAACTGTATGCAATCATTGAATCCCCAAATGATGTCAACATACTACATAATGGGCTTATATACATAAATGATTATTGCCAAAACCACAGACTTAAACTTAATCCAAAAAATATGCACTGCAAATTACTGTATTAATAATACCTCTCTAAGTTCTAAATCAGTGGTGACAGAATTGGAAATGCAGGTTGATAACAATGTCAACTTTGATCATCATGTGTACACGATGGTGGCGTAGGACCTTTATGTTGCACACCTCATATGTAAGGGCATAACATCCAAGACTAAGGATGTTATCAATCCACTGTACTCGTTCCTCATCAGACCAATAATAGAGTACTATGTTTCCTTTTACATATACTCACCATACACCTGCAGCAGCTAGAGAGATCTAAGAGGTTTCACACTAAGAAAATCCAGGGGCTTCAACACATGACCTACATAGACAGACTGAAGGCACTGTCACTGTACTCTGTATCATATAGTTTGTTGTGAGGCGACTTGTGCCTGGCCTACAAAGCACTCTTGAACCCTGCCTTAATAGAAATGGTGCACCTCTGCAAATCAAATGGGCCAAGGCTCACTTACTGTAGGGACCTTAACCTAGACTGCAACATGAAAAGGCCATGCTGGAGACATGGATATGTCACCCAAAGATTGCTGCTGCTATGGAACATACTCCCAGTTCACGTGAAAATGAGCTACTCCATGATTCTATTTAAGTATAACTTGGACAATTGGATGGGAATTCATAAAATTGCTGTGGCGATTTCACCTATATCACTCTTAGGCAGGGGCAACCAGTGTTGACCATGGATTTGCAAATATGGACTACATATCTTGGTGTGTAAGGGAACAATGGTACAACTTCACTTGGCTTATAAAGGCCCTAGATCCATTAGCCTAGTAACCTCCTACAAACCTATGAGCCTAGGGCCATTATGCTAGTAGTCTCATATGAACCTATGAAGCTATGAACCTATGCAGGCCTGCAAACATCTTGTTTCACACATGTCCTGCAGATGTAATGTACTATAACTTCAGCTGCAGTCTTACAAAAGTCAGACTTTCGCTGTGGTGCTTCTGTTAATTACTGTGCTCTGTAGTTTGTGTACCTTAAATAGACAGGGGTTCTATTCTCACTGCAGCCAGTTGTGTTTATGTTGTTGCTTGAAATTACAGACTGTCTTTTATGCATAGTGTGGGACACTGTTATTAATGTATTATCAACAGACACAGCTGATGTCATCATCTAAATCAGATTTTTGGATATGCAGTCATCCCACCAGGGCATGGTCAGACACTAGCCTGGAGTCCACGCAGACACCACTACATCCTATACCAGACAGATGACAGTGACATGGCTTTTACTCTATCTGCATACATCCTGGCTTGGTTTGTAAACCCTGTGATATCTTCTTGACAATACCCTGTGGTATCTCCAGCTTCTGCAGTGCCTGTAGAGGTAAATGCAAGAGAGAGCATTATACTGTATTACTGCTCTGATGAAGTTTGACTACAGTGCTGTCATGCAATCCTAAGATCTGAATATGATGGTGTGACTTATGATGTGCACCATACGTTTGTCCAGAAAGATCATTGAAGAGAGACTTTAGAAAGTAATGATACACACTGCAGTGTCTGACCTCAACACCCATACAAGAGTATTCACTACAACATTGTAAAAAAGTTGATGCTATCAATTTTATAAGTCAAAGGTACAATGACCAGTTCAACAACACAAATGCAGATATACAAAGCACCCTGAGCATCAGAAACAGCTTTTGTATCCCTGAATCCAAAATATAGAAAACAAGGATATGGCACAGTTACCATTACTTGCACAGGGTTATTGAGGGCAGGGAGACTAGGTTAACACAGAAGGTCAGTGACTGTGTGTGAGTAGGAAGGATAAGAAGGCAGACAGTGGAATACAACAACAAATGGCAAGTGAGACAAACTGAGTAACTGTTGTGTGTGTGTGTTTGCAGGGGTTCTCCAGGTGAAATTGGTGTGTGATTGTCTGCATGAACACATCCAAGTGCTCTGCTAGCTCTGCATCTTTGTCTTTCAGACAGGTGTGAACCATGAGTGGAAGAGGTGGAAGTTCATCATTGTCATCCCTGACCATGAGTACTGGCTCTGCCGGTAGATGCACTGGCAAGTCCACACCCACAGTCACATGCAGTGCTGTTACCTGAACATGACTGATGTCTGCCTCCCTTCACGGGAACACCCAGGACAATGACATCATGGCCTGCCACATCTGGGTGCTGACAGCAGACTCACTGCTGGAGCAGTGGAAATGCTGCCACTATGGGTGTGTGATCGGTCATGGCCACATTGGCTGAAAGCAGATGATGTGGCTGACTTACATCCATGAGGATGCTGTTCCCCTCCCAGCAGATGTTCCATTATAGACACTGCTTGTTCCATGATAGGCATCACTCAGTCCACCACAGACACCCTTTGCTCCAGTGTGTCATTCATCTGATCCAGTGAATTGGCAACGTGATGGAGATAGTCATGCATGTCAGACTGTGCCACATCCACAGCCCTGAGCATTTGTCTGGAGCATCTTTGGGAATGTACCTCTGCCTCCATGATGGCCCTAAACATACATTGATTGGAACTGGAATTGACACCTGCAACAAGTGGAAGAGGGACAGTAGGAATCCCTCTGAGCACCTCATCAATCTTCCTGTTTGGCCCTCACTTTGGCTGTGGACAGACTCAACAGGCATTAAAGCTGCAGTAGCCACACTTCCCTGATCAGTGTCCTAACCCTCCACCTGTCCAATATCTGTGGGCTCAGTGGACTTGGTAGGCGTAGGCCTACTGTTTGTGTTTAGTGGAAATGCAGGGGATGGCTATATGTCAACCTCTGTGTCAGATTCACCCTCTATACCCCCAACTGTGTCTCAGTTTGGCCTCTATCATTATCATAGACTGTGGATACACTGACATTAGGTGGAACAAGGCCCACAATCCCACTCTCATGACCACCTGTGACAAAAAGCAAGAGACACAGGAATACATTAATACCTGCACTGCTATAGTGCAATATATGCTAACAAACTAAAAGTGCTGTCACTATAACAGGCAGTACAGTAATGCACAAAACAGGCCTGAGGTCAACATCACAAACTATAATATTTCTTTAAATTGCTCAGCAGTACTGACATAAAAATACTTGGCTTTACCATTTGCAGAAGATATACTGTGCTGCACTCCAGACAGACTTGGGAGAAGTTAAGCAAGAGGTAATGGCAGCATCATTATAATTAACAGTAACACAGGGGGTAATATGGTTAACCCTGTATATATGTGCATTACCGGTACTTTGAACAGGAATGTGGTTACTCCAAGCTAAGCTTAAAACTGTAACAATCTTCAATCCTCTCCCAAAAATAGGACATGTGATGCAGAATTAACTTATCCATTTCAATTGTTTTACCATACAACAATATTCAATTGTTGAGATATCAAAGCTTACCTGGAATCTTCTCCTGGGATGTGCTTGCTGTCTCATAAGGTGTTGTGCTCACATCCAGGACATGCTGTGCTGACCTCTCCTGAGAGCTGTCTGGATCTCTCAGACTGGCCAGGAAATCTTCATTGAGGGTTTTTGGTGGTTAGTAGCAGGGTCTCCGCTGGTAATCATTTGATCATGGCCCACTGCAGCTGCTCACCTCCTTGCAGATGTAATCATGGCAGTGGCCTTGTGGCACACCTGTCCATATGTTCTGCTGTGGCCACTCACAACAATGACATCATGAACACTCTGCTGCCATATTTGCATTCTATGGGCCATATCTCCCTGTCCCCTTTCCAGGAGAAAAGTGCCATGTTGCTGAAACCCATTGACTATGACCATCAGTGAAGTGGGGTCTCCATGGATTAACATGCCTTAGTGACATACTTGTAGGTGTCATAAAAGGCAACAGAAGTATAATGCACATAAGTATCACATAATTACAAAATAACTGTTTCCTGATAAAGCAGAAAAGGTAGCCAGTCACTATTACCCACTGGTGAAACATAAAGCAGTCAAGAGATGTTAAATACTAACAACATGCAGGATGCAGAACAAGGAGAGCAACAAGAGAAACATATCCGTCTTTGTGCCATAATAGTAAGTCACCTTTGCTTCCCCCAAAAGAACAGACCAGTCTTGTCTGTGCCATAACAGTAACTCATCCTTACCCCTCCCCACAAATGAACAGGCAAATGACCCATTTTCCTAACAAAATCTCTTTGAAATGCTAAAAGTATTATCAAAGGACCTGTCCCTAACACATCTGTATTTATTTATCACAGAGCATTCCATTTTCATGTACTGATAATCATGTGTACCTCTGAAATGGCTTGCCAGACAGGCTCATGCCATCAGTACACTTCTAACTAATGTATACAGATAAAAGTGTAAAATCCTTTGCTTCACACTATTCTTAAATACATTCCAGCATATGCAGTATGTACATGACAAAATGGGAGCATATCTGCTGAAGTTGAGTACTTCTCTGTAGAGACATATCCTGAAAAAAGTGTTTTTGCAGTCATACAAATATATACAACTCTCCTCAATATCAGTTTATGTAGCTACACATTTGCCTTTCTATAATGGTGCAGATAATTAATGGATTGGTATGTTTTTGTCTGTGTTTAATAGATGTGAATTACAGCATAAGCAGCTGAATTGCATGCTACTCAACCAATCCAATAAGGTGGAGCTATTCATCAAACTATACAGCATCCATGTAGACTCCATGCTGATTTTTCCTGCGGATGTCAAAACTTTTGGAGTACATTCATGGAAAGGCTACACAGGCAGAAGGTTAAGAGCTGCTGCTGCTTTAATCTATTTGCATGTGCTAGAGGTTGAGGACAATGCTGCTGCTGGCAATAGGCCTAGACTGAGAAGAGTTTTCAGACCACATTTAACTTATTACAACCTACATGATGTGGAAATTGTAGAGTGCTACAGAGTGGACAGGAACATACTACAGTAACTCTGTGACCTTTGCTGCCCTCAACTCAGAGCCAGAGCCAACCAATGGGGACCCATCCCAGTGGAAACTAAGGTATATGTAGCTATTAGAATATTAGCTACAGGTAACTTTCAGAGGTCAACAGCGGACATGCTGGGGGTGTCACAGGCACCAGCATCCTGGATCCTCCACTAATTCCTCGATGTTATGCTCCAACATACCAGTGAACATATATATAGTCCCTGTAGGTCCAAGGAGAGGGCCAGAAATATGCAACAGTTCTACCAAGTAGTGGACTCCTTGTAGTACTGGTTGCCATAGATTGCACTCATGTAGAAATGAAGGTACCACCTGGGGCACAGAGTAGGTTTTACATTACCTGACAGGACTACCACTCTATCAACTGCAAAGTCATGTGTAATGCCAAAGGAATCATCTTAAACATGTGTGCTGGCAACCCTGGCAGTTACCATAACTGACATATCTGCCACACCTCCCAACTGTACCAGATGTTTGCTAGGGAATATCCCAAGTGGGTCATCTACTGAATGAGGAATGCTATGCACTGGAACAGTGGCTGATGACACACATCAGAAATATGCACATACCCATGGAAGAATGCCATAATGAGACACATGCTTAAACCAGAAATGTCATGGAGCATGTGCTAGGACTGCTGAAGTTAAAGTTCTGGTGCCCAGATAAATCTGGGGAGTCCTGCAGTACAATCCACTGGCATGTACAGAAATCTTCACAGTATGGCCATGCAACATAATCCTGAGGAAACAGCTGCAGCAGGATCAGCAAGGGGAAAGGTCACATATCACATCACTAATGCCAAGGTCCCCACAGCCACAGGCAGTTGAGGAGTCAGAGGGGGAACCATCAGCTGCTGTGGGTGTAGGCAGACATAGACATGCTCAGTATGCCCTTGCATTGCCAAAGAGACAATGCATAGCACAATCACTCACCACCTAGGGGCCTAAAATCATCCTCCTATTCACATACATATAGTAACATTGCTGCCAAGCAACTCACACAAACTTTACCTCCCCATGTATTGTCTGTGTACTGCTTGCATCAGACAGAGTCAGCCCTGGACTAATACCATGGCAACTGCTGCATTTACAAGGTAAGTTCTGAACCCAGAGTGTATTGTTTAATTATATTATGGCATACCCTTGTATTTTATCACTTGTTACAGTTGGCAAGTAAAAGGTAGGGGATTTGTGCAAACATTACTGCAACATGTGACAGCAGAAATTTATTTGACATTTGTGTCTATTAGTAAGTAGTAGGCCTCAGGCATCAAAGATTCACACAGTAATACCTTGCAAACATATTAATGATCACTGTATGCCCTCAGTTTAGCTCCATACATTCGTACTTGAAAATCATTGATGAGAGAGTTTAGAAAGTAATGATACACATTGCAGTTTTTGACTACACAAAACAAGGAGAGTAACAAGAGCAATATATCCTTTTTTGTGTCATAACAGTAACTCACTTTTGATCCCCCCAAAAGAACAGCCAATTCTTGTTTGTGCCGTAATAGAAACTCATTCCCCCCCAAAAAAAAATAGTCTATGCTTGTAAGCACCATGACAGTAACTCATATTTGTTCCCCATCAACAAAACAGTTGTACCTTGTATGTGTCATATAGTGTCACCTTTGATACCCCCAAAAGAACAGTTCATTTTTGTTTGTGCCCTAACAGTAACTCACCTTTGCTTTCCCAAAAGAGCAGTCTATGCTTGTTTGTGCCATCCAACCTACCCTTCAGTTGTTGGCAAATGCATGTCATATCATATTACTGCCAGTTAATATTCTCTCACATTATAAGGCCCATGATAAAGCATGGCTTGCATACTGCATGTCTCAGAGTACTGGTCAGGTAATTGATGACTGACTAGGAGACACAAAAAGACAAGAAATAGCTGTAAATTTATTTTATTTATTTATTTTACATTTGTTGACCCGGAGTGTCCGACTGAGCACAAGCCCTTTTTCAGCGGAGGCCCAGACAGAAAAGCTCCAAAATCATGTACAAAGCAATTAACATAGAAGTAGAGGTATTAAGCAGTTCCAGTTTCATACAGTTTTTAACAATTTTTAAATAATACTATACACAAAAGAATAATAATTGATATAAGTATAGTAAGTGATAAGTTGCAGTGAAATCAATGTGCTAATATAAGATTAAGTAGACAGAGTAAAGTAAAAGCTTAGGAAGTTAAATAGAAAGTTTGCTAGTCAGGGTTAAGTGATCAGAGTAAAGTTAAGGTTAACAGCATACAACAAGAAGAAACCAACTGCTTCACCACAAAACAAAACCACAAAGACCAGTAAAAATGAAGAATTTATTTCTCTAGCGCCTCGGCCACAGTAAGCCTTCAAGGAGTAACATACTACTTGTGAAAGTCAATATTTATAGCAACAGCAACAATCAATTCAACAAGTAATTAAACAATTAAGTAAACAATTAAAACTTAAATAACACTATACATTTAAAGTAACACAATGCATTTAAATCACACATTTCCAACAACAGTATGTATTCAGACCCTTTGGTATCAAAGTACCATATTTCAAAATAAAAATAGTTTCCTTTTTTAAAAGTGCCTTCTTAATTTTATTATTATCCAATTCATACATAGGCATCTGTTCTAAAATTGTAGCTTTTAAAGTATCAACCCCCCCATGACATTGATGAACATGTTGAGCCAAAGGGCTCTCAATTTTATTAGTCCTAATATCTCTCAAATGCTCCTGCAATCTCAATTTAAACATTTTCTTTGTTTATCCAATATAAAATTTATTGCATCCACACTTAATGGCATAAACAACTCTATCAGTTCTACAGTCATATGTCCCATTAGATCTAAAGGAAATGTTATTAATATGTGTAAAAAAATTAACTGTATAGGGGAAACAATTACATCTCCCACATGGGAGTGTTCCTCGAACCGGAACTTGATGAAGCAATCTAGATACAGGTCTAGAGAATCTAGTCTGAACAACCATATCTTTGATATTCCTACCTCTTATATAAGAAAATAATAATTTTTTATTAGTCAAACCTTTTAATTCACCAAAATTCTTTAGATATTCCCAAAAATGTAGTATTAAGTCTCTAATCTTATCAGTATAAACATTATATGTGGAGACTACAAAAAAACTTTCTACATTTTTATTTTGTGTAACATTATTCCTATGATTTTACTTTTTACATAAACTTCCTCCCTTATATCTAATATTAAACACTTTATGAATATCCTGTTCAATTATTCTACTGTCATATAATCTATTTTCAAACATATTTTTGGTACGCAATATTTCTGTTAAAAACACTTTATCATCACTACTTAACCTTGAAATTCTCAAAAACTCCCCAAAAGTAAGAGATTCAATAGTGTGTTTAGGGTGACAGCTAGTACCCATTAAGAACTCATTAGGTAATTCAGATTTTCTATGGATACTAGTGTTAACATATTTTCCAACAGTACCACACAAATTAACATCCAAAAAAGACACTTGTTGGCCATATTGTAACCCATCAAAAGATATACCAAATCTATTAAATTGAATGTCATGTACAAAGCTATCTACTAAATGTATGCCTCCTTCACACAAAAAAATTAAATCATCTATGTATCTAAAGTACAGTTTAACATATTTTTTAAAAAAGATATTAGTATAAATACAATCTTGTTCCACCAGGCCCATAAAAATGTTGGCATACATGGGTGCAAATGGAGCACCCATGGCAGTGCCCTGTATTTGATGAAAGACCTGGTTATCAAAATAAAAATAATTATTTTCCAAACAAAATTTAACTAAGTCTAAAACATAATGGGTAAAAGGATAATCTTCCATCTGATGTAATAAAGCCTCCAAACCAAACACATGTTCAATGTTAGTATAGAGGCTCTTGACATCTAATGTTATCCAATACATATTATCTAACCATATAACTTTTTTATATTTTATTCAAAAAATCAAATAAATCTTGAATATGTGAAGGGAGTTTCTTAGTTTCTTTTACCAATATTGTATGCAATATAACTCCCAAATTATGTAGAAAATATTTGCTAGCTGAAACTATTGGTCTACCCGAAGGGTTAAAGCTGTCTTTATGAATTTTCGGTAAACAATAAATTGGATTTGACAGTGTCATAAGCTATTAATGTCATCATTTTATTTTAGCTATTTATACTTATTATATATAAGATTTATTTGTGTTTTCGCTTATTCAAGCAGATTTGTGCAATGTTCTACTTAGAAACATATGCAGACAAAACATGTTCTACTGATTTCGTTGTTCGGAATTATGTGAAATTTAAAAATAATGAATGTGCACACATTTTTAAACAATATATTTTTAAATAACATGAGTTTATATATATTATTTCTGTTCCTTGTTGATATATACTTAAACAGGAAAGAATTATATATTTTTGTTTGCATATAATGCATAATTTGCACAACTCTAATGGAAAGTTTTTATAAAGGAATTATTTTATTTTAATTAACAAGTTTCCCGCGCTTAGCGGATGTATAAATACACAACAGCTGATTTGTAATTATTATCTGATGAAGCGTGGATGGACCACGCGAAAGCGCTCATTCTTTGTTCACTAAAAATAAAGCTTTTTGGATTTTTTATGTCATCGGAGCTTTCTTCATTAGCTAGAAGTGACCTACGTTGAATATATTTGCATTCTTCCTTCGTGGTTGGTATCTCACTCTACTATTCATCAATATTGTATGCAATATAACTCCCAAATTATGTAGAAAATATTTGCTAGCTGAAACTATTGGTCTACCCGAAGGGTTAAAGCTGTCTTTATGAATTTTCGGTAAACAATAAAAATAGACAGGGCCCATATCTGAGCTTAATAATTTATTAGTAACATCAGTGTCAGACCAATAGCCTAACCTAAGGCCCTTTAAAATTAAAGATGCATAACTCTTTTTAGATTGTTTAACAGCATCCTCACTTGTTTTTCGACATACCTTTACATCATTCAACAAATCTAAACACATTTTTAAATACTGTGTATAATGCATAATTATTATTTTATTACCCTTGTCAGCGGGTTTGATTACCAAATCTTTTTGTTTAGAAAAATCCAATAAAGCTAACCACTCATTTTTAGATAAATTATAATTAAAATATTGTAAATTAAAATTTTTAAACAACACCTCGATTTCAAAATCCAACATAGCTTGGAATCGTTTGATTCCTACATGTAAAACAGGAGGCATAAAAGTGCTCTTTTTAGTTATAACAGAAGTATCTATAGCACAGTACGTATTTAAATCGCTGTTGCAAGATGCAAAAGAATCACAGGAATCAGAAGAAACATATTCTAATACATCCTCATCCAAAGTGAAGGTATTATCATGCCCGACATTATTAACAGCATCCACAGTAGAAAAATGTTAAAAATAATGCCATAAATGTAACTTTCTAATAAATTTAAACAATTCTATTTTACGCATATATAATTGAGGTATCACTGTTGGAACAAACTTCAACCCATGATTTAAAGCAGTAATAACATTTTCATTGACATTGCAACCAGATAGATTAATAACATTAACAGAATTAGTACCATTTAGTCCTTTTATTTTCCCACCACTGGCATTGTGGACCCCCTCTATGCTGTTCACATTCAGAAAAACTTCTCTTCTGCTGTCTATTGTGGTCTCCATAAGGACGAAAATTGTCCTGTAAATAGCGATCATTAATCGGAGATGGCAACGGTGGAAAATCATTTATTGCTTCATTTATATCATAACGCCTACCACGATCCCCAGCAGGCATTTCCGTACTATATGAGCTGTCCATTCTCTCTCTTGCTCTACTCTCTCCATCCTGAAAATGCACTTTAGAATGTGAATGCTGATTGGATGATCTAAAAAAAGCAGTACCCTGTTCAAAATCTCGGAGGCCACGTTGAATTTTATGAATTTTCTGCTCAAGTACTTTCTTTTCCTGTATATTTAATCTATTCTGAATGTCAGATAAACAGGATTCAAACCGAACCTTGTCTAATGTGGACATAATACTAGCACACACCATATTAATGTCTTTTTTAATATTGGACAACTTATTAATATCTCTTTCAATAAGAATGTTAATCCACTCTTTAGAACAAATGTGTGCCGCTTTTTCCCATCTCTGTTTGAAAGCCTTATCTTCTGCACACGTAACATTACAAGGTTCAGAGGGAAACTTCATAGCTCTAAGACCATGTGGAACAATGTCAAGATATATATACCTTTGTAGACTAGTATAATTATAAAAGGTAGCCATTTCCTTATTCATTAGATTACTCAATTTGGAAATTGCAGTTTTTACCTCTAAAGGATAATCCGAAGAACGTTTGTCAATGTTAACAAATGGATTATTCATTCGTTTATTCCGTGTTTCTGTCAAAAATGTTCCCATACAGGTAAACCCAAATTACTATCACTGGCTCTATTCCTGTCATACCGATCTCGGTCTCTTTCCAAGTTGGTATTAAGAAAACCATCCATAGTACGTTGAGAGGCACCTGCATTGTCCTCTCTAAAAATTCGAGGAATATTCGTAGCTGGATCACTGGTCATGGATGAAGGCAAACAGCATACAACAAGAAGAAACCAACTGCTTCACCAGAAAACGAAACCACAAAGACCAGTAAAAAACGAAGAATTTATTTCTCTAGCGCCTCGGCCACAGTAAGCCTTCAAGGAGTAACATACTACTTGTGAAAGTCAATATTTAAAGCAATAGCTACAATCAATTCAACAAGTAATTAAACAATTAATTAAACAATTAAAACTTAAATAATACTAAACATTTAAAGTAACACAATGCACTTAAATCACACATTTCCAACAACAGTCTGTATTCAGACCCATTGGTATCAAAGTACCATATTTCAAAATAAAAATAGTTTCCTTTTTTAAAAGTGCCTTCTTAATTTTATTATTATCCAATTCATACATAGGCATCTATTCTAAAATTGTAGCTTTTAAATTATCAAAACCCCCCATGACATTGATGAAAATGTTGAGCCAAAGGACTCTCAATTTTATTAGTCCTAATATCTCTCAAATGCTCCTGCAATCTCAATTTAAACATTCTCTTTGTTTGTCCAATATAAAATTTATTACATCCACACTTAATGGCATAAACAACTCTATCAGTTCTACAGTCATATGTCCCATTAGATCTAAAGGAAATGTTATTAATATGTGTAAAAAAATTAACTATATAGGGGCAACAACTACATCTCCCACATGTGAGTGTTCCTCGAACCGTTAAGTGGTTACAAAAAGCATAGGATGAATGTTATTTCAGCTAAGTATTAAGAGTTTGTTAGGTAGTAATGTGTAGGTAGGTAGTGATCAGGGGGGATGGGTATAGTGGCAAGTCCAGTGATTTTTGAAGTAGTTTTTGGTGGCTAACTTAAATTGTTTGGGATTGGTCAGGTTCCTAATTTCTAGTGGGAGTTTATTCCACGTAATAGAGGGGTGATAGCTATATAGGTTGCACCCTGTCTTAGACTTAGGTTTGTAGATATTTAATAGTCTTGTGTTGCACTTCAGAAAAGTCCAGTGGGGGAATAGTGGGAGATGAGGGGGATAAGCTCAGACAGAAGCCAGGCTGATAAAAAATGGAGTGTATGATTTGGAGTTGAGATTGTATGAATAAGTGAGGTAGTTTGAGCCAGTTCAGGTATTTTAGGGAGGCACAGTGGTGAGATTTACATGTTTGTTGAGCTGCAAATCTAGCTATCTTATTATAGGTTGATTCTAGATTGGTAAGTAGGGAGGAGTTGAGATTTGTGAGTATTTGGGAGCAGTATGTTAAGCAGGCTAGGAGGTAAGCATGGGTAAGACAGATCCTATCTTTGGTGGTGAGAAATGTATTATTCCTATACAGGAGTCCTAGCTTTTGGAGGGGTTTTTTGATACAGTTGTTGATGTGAAGATTGAATTTTAATTGGTCATCAGTAGTAATGCCAAGCAGTTTTGTGATAGATTTAACTTCTATACAGGAACCTGAAAGGGAGCCAAATGTTGAACAGAGAAGGGAGGACATTACAATTAATGTTTGCAAGTAGTAATCATAACATGTTGTGTTATCACTAAGTGCACTATGTCCAAATATAATAATAAATATGAAAATTACTTTTTATAGTTTGATAGTGTACATTCTGTTGCAGTTGGTTGTGCGAAGAATGACTTCAGTTCTTTGTTGCAAAGCTGTTTGTGTGGCAAAGAGGGATAAGGCACCCATCCTGTTTTCTGAGGATACGTTGTAGTGAGAGTTGAAATCCAGACCTAGGTAGACATATCTCATGTGTACTAACATTTTCTACTGTGTATGTCATAAATTGCTTTTCCTTATTCAAGTATTTCTTTTTTTGTCTTTTCTTTTCTTTTCTAATAAATAATACTTAAAACCTGACAGAGAAAACATTTGCCGGGAAATGAAGAGGAGGTTGAATGTTAATAAAACAACAGAACCTGTGAATTGTGCACTGCTTACTTGTATTTCCAGACTTAACAGGCCTACAAATAACACTTTGTAAGTATAACCTGATAGACACACCTGAAGTAAGCATTCAAAGTTTCCATCACATAAACACAAACACTGAGGGAGTGTCTACACAATGTGAGCATCCCTACATGGATCCAATTTTTTTGGGATTCAGCATTTCTAATGAGTTCAGACATCATTTTCATCTTCACCATTCTGACAGCCCCGAATCTATACAATTAGCAACCATGTAGCTAGGGAACTTGAAGGGGAGCCAGATATTGAACACAGAGGGGAGGGTATTACTATTAAAAATGTTCCTATTTTGAACCTTTGCCCCCCCCCCCCCATTTATTTTATGCTTATCCAGATACCTTGACCTAGCATTACCTCTCAGCTGTTATAGATTTTTGCAGAACATTCAGCTCTTGCCTCATATTTTTGATCTGTTCCTCATAAAAATGTTTTTTTTTTGATAAATCACTGGAATGATCTAAAGATTAAAGTCACTAAATAATGACATGACATTAGAGTTTCAGACTTTATAACCTTCAGAAAATGCATTCTAACACAAATCCTGTTATGTTAGCAACTTTTGTAAGTTAATAAAAGCAATATTTAAAATATGACTTTATTTTGTCCAGAGTTCCTGTGCTAAGAGGCTAAGAGGTATGTGTAAGAGATTGAGGGGTATGCAAAGCTGTTAACTGCTGCTGTTGGTGTCTGCAAACCTGTTGTTCTATCAATGTTCTACGTTTGTAACAGCAATATTTAAAATGTATCCCTATTTTTGGGCCTTTATCCCTCCATTATTTATGGCTTTGTCCAGATGTCTTGCCCTAAGAGGTTGAGAGGTATCATCTGCATAACTTACGATGTGTATTGTTCATTTTGGGGTGGGCAGCAAAGCTGCATTTTGTAAACCTGTTGTTCTATCAATTTTCCAAGTTTGTAAGGGCAATTTTTAAAAAAATGTCCCTATTTCTGAGCCTTCCCTCCTTATTTATTACTTTGTCCAGATGTCTTTCCCTAAGAGTTTGAGAGGTATGGTCTTCATTACTGTACTGTTCATTTGGGGGTGGGGCAAAAAAACTGCATTTCTGTTCTTAACACAAGAACATGTTACTATAGCAACTTTCTAAGTTAATAAGATAAATATTTATGATCTGTCCCTATTTTTGGACCTTAGCCCCCCCCCCCCATCACTGATGGCATTGTCCAGACTTATTGCTCTAAGAGGTTGAGAGGCATGCCATGTAGACTCCTTTCCATGCATGTATTCGAAAAGTTTTTGAATACAGAAGGAACACCAGTACAGAGTCTACACAGCTGACTTCTGTCTGGTTGAATCATTCTGTGGTGTTTCCTGTGTTGATTAGCATAATATTCAGATGCTTATGCAGCTGATTATCATACCATGAGATGCTTATGCAGCTGATTAGCATGCCTCGGTGTTTAACTCCTTTCCACATTGGTGCACACCTCCACATGATGCTTACTGAATTAAAATTTTCCATTGACCATGTGCACATTGTGCTGCAATGCAGGCATGGTGAAAAAACATCATGTACACTTTATTGAATCCTGGGGGTAGTCTTAAACAAAGATAGGAATTACAAAATAGTTTTTGCTGTACAGTGACTGTGTCCATATGCTTAACTATGGAATGACACTTTAACACACCTAAGAGCACTGCTGTCATTCAGTGTTCACCCTGTGTATGTCCTGACATCATGAGCATGGCCCCTATATGTGTGGGATACTATGTTCACTCCATAATATCACATACTGGTGTGTCATGTGTATGTATTGCTCAGTACATGCCAGATATGCTACTCAATCAGCCTATCATGTGACAACTGTAATATAGGGATACACTCCCTGGTGTTGACTAGTACTTCCCCAATACATCTGTAGTGCTGCATAGGTGGGTTGTTGGTCACCTCTCTGCTGAATGCGATATTAAGTGTATACCTGGTGTCTACCTTCCCTCTCAATGCCTGTTCCATGCTACAGACCTTATTATACTATCAGCTGTCCCGTGATTACATACATGACAAGTATTCCTGGTGTGTAATGTGGTAGTCTATGTCCATGTACTGCATAATCCGAAAGGGAGGTACTGCTGTATGAACACCCCACAATCACACATGTGCATACATGGCCACCCACACACACACAAACACAAACACATGCACACATGCATCCTACATGCATCAACGTCCCTCCACTTCACCAGAGTGACCCTACAGACAAACTAACTACCCACCAAGATGCACACGCACATATAGGTGAGGTTGCACAATGATAGTACACACTGTCCTCTTATTACCCATCTGTCAACATGCATAACATATGGTACAAAACAGCATGCAGTGCAGCTTCAGTCAATCCATGCTAGCAACAGTATACATGTGTGTGATGCAAGTGATGTATCACTAGGTGATACCCCTTCCCTTGGATACCACTGAACCCATGTACACAATATTGCTGTGCACCTGTTCTGCACCCTGCTATGTACTGTGCACCAAACCTCACAGGTGTACAACGCATTGCTGAATGTGTACTCTTGTGTCAGTTATGTCAGCTTTAATGCTCACATTCCCTATGTTTTTCAGCAACTCATACCTGGGATGATATGTGGACAGATGTCATTTGTGAATGCCTGATGTCTGATTTACAGCTCTCAACATCAGCGGACAATGAATGACCAATCCAATACTCTTACACTGACAACCATCAGAGCATACCATGGCTATGGGGGAGGGGTGTACACACCCTTATTGATATGACGCACCCATCCTTGATCTGCCAGGAGACCACATCACCGCATATCTTAACAGTACATGAGCCCGATATGTGAAATATGTCCTGTACTTTCACATGCAGTGTCTACGGAATGTGTTAGGTATGCAGATGCTGACTGCGATGCATATAATCCATGTGGGCATATGTGTGCACACCCTTATCATGACTGTTTGTCGCACTTCTTGTTATGTGTATTACAGCATTCACTACTCCTGGCAGGGGTATACTAGTGTGGGCCATCTGCATTTGCCAGTGTATGTTCAGTCTGCCCCACACATGTCCCCCTAATCTGCATGATTGCAAGGTCTACTCATGTGCACATCCCTTGGTGTTCACACATTGCTCTCACTATTGCTGTGGGGGTAGGGTTATGTCTTCCATAGTTGCTGAACCTGACTGTGCAGATACAGCCATTCTTATCATCCTTAGGATCTCTGCTGCAGTGCACTGGTGTGTCATGCTGACACTCCCCCTTCTTCAGCCTTTTTGAATTTGCATGACAAGTAAGGCCTACATGTGTGTCACTTTGCAATGTCCCATACACTGAACGCCACATGATACAGCCTAGTCCCAGCTGTTAATGTGGACCACAGTAATTCCTTATGCCATAGTGTAACTCTGCAGCAGTTGCCATTGTCCTACAGGTATATACACTGATGCTGTACTGTATATGGGTGTTGCTCCAAACATGTCCCTACTGTAGGCCATGTCTCCCACCATCATGTTACTCCCTGTGGACACATTCCACAATGACAGGATGTTAGTTATCATGCAGGTGTCTGACATACCCTTCCAATACCCCATCATGGTCACCCCTATGATGCTGTGCATTTAACAGCAATGATACATGCACATGTACATCTTGCATTCTGGGGGAGGTGTGTTAGATGTGTGCATGGAATATACCATCACCATTACATGCCCATTGCATTGGCAAGCATCTACATAAACCATACTTACCAGCTACAGGCTGCTGCCTTGGTGGTATCCCGGAGGGACCTATATAGAGGGTGAAAGATGCAAAGTCAGTGGCTAAACCTATAGCATTGCTACAGGGTGGGTGCAGCATTACAATACATCTGCAGTACATGCCCACAATACTGCCACATATGCACATATGTTTATCACTACAATGCAGCAACAAAATATATCTATAACATGTCAGATATGCATGATCTACCTGTACCAATGCAGATGTATATGCAACAGTGGTCTATTGATGTGCCCTGTGGCCTTACCTGCACACTCCTTGGCCAGTGTGTGGGTGGCACCCACCTCCACAAAGGTGTCCAGTGATTGGTGCTGTGTGGATGGGCAGGTGCCACGAGGCTGGCTAGGAGCTCCTCCACATGTGTTGGGGGGATGGATAGCATGCTCCCCCATGGCAAAGTGATCACGCAGACTGCAACAGCATGCCGACAGGCATTGAGAAGCAGGTCAGAACAATGATGCTGGACTTGCTCATAACTACAGTTGTGCAGTCCAACATCACTGACCCTGTGGACTAGATCGTTCCACATGGTGGTCCACTACTGCTGATCATGGGCAGCCCAGCCAAATGAGACTGCATAGTGCTGTATGAGGTCATTCAGCAGAATTTAATTTTCAGCTGCTGTGTACGCTGGCAGCCTTCCATGGGACATCATGCCTGAAAGACATAAAGATGGACACAGGTGTGAGCAAGTCATGCAGCAAGGTTATCACAGTTCTTAATACACATCACTGTCACCCCCCCACCATATCAGTGACAACAAACTGTACACACAACTCAATAGGAATGGCTACAGCATACCTACCAGTTGGGCAGATATTGTACTGTACCACACATTGTGCAATGTGTTTGTAGCCATGTTCCCTGTGTGGACACTATCATTGCTGGCCTGTTACAGACTATTCACCTGCATGCCATTGTCAGGGCCACAGTGGTTCCATATATGCCTGTGGTATGCTTGCTATGTTTTTGCTGCACATATGACATTTTGTGTTATTGGGGTTATCTATGCATGCTGTTGGACATGCTCTGGGATTGTGTAGACTATTAGTACCGACATATGTTCTATAACAGTGACACAATAGCAAGTATATGTACTATTGACCAGCAGAACCACCTCTCCAAACTCGTCTGCCCATGTTACCAGGCCGCATCACATGTGTGACTCACCCTGGGGACTCCTCATTTACTGATCCAGCAATACCGTCAGGTGGAACCAACTCAGGGGATGTTGTCCCCACCCACCTGGGGGCACACACAGACATGTTCCTGTCCCCTGAGGTCAGGACCAGGATCTATTCCATAATGGGCTCCACATACAC
This sequence comes from Protopterus annectens, assembly GCF_019279795.1. NCBI lineage: Eukaryota > Metazoa > Chordata > Ceratodontiformes > Protopteridae > Protopterus > Protopterus annectens. The sequence goes on along the minus strand of NC_056729.1, from coordinate 1,268,680,233 downwards.
ATGTGGGATGTGCCACATCACCTTGATGCACCCAGTAAACATTCACAGGGCCCACATGCTCCTCCTGCTCAGCCTCCAGGCCAGGCACCTTCAGGACATGGACTGCTGTTGTGAGTAGCAGTGGGTGATAGGCTTGTTCCCATTGTGTCCATATTGGGGCCCATGGGGCATCCACATCACAGACCACACACACCATCCAGTGTGTTTATCCACCACATGTGTCACATACCAACCCTGTAGGCTGTCCTCTATATCTATCAATACTGACCACTTCCAGAACTAAAGCTGCCATACTTCCCCATATTCCCATTCCATACTTCACAAACAAGGGCAATGTGGTCCCAAAAAGGGGTTCACATGTGACATACCAGTCCATTTTGCACACACTGACAGCTGTAGATTGTATGTGTGCTGTTTCCTCACACACAGCATGCAGCACTGTGGTAGTAATATAGGGGACATGTATTTACATACATATATGTTTGTGTGTGTTTGTATATATGTAGACATGTGCATATAGATAAATATCTATACATGTGTAGATATATATGTTGTATACACACATATATATATATATATATATATATATATATATATATATATATATATATAATGTATATGTGTTCATATATATGTCTACACATGGGTATCTGTATATTTGTGGGCATACATGTAGATGTATACATATATATATGTATATATATGTGTGTGTGTGTACACATATGCATACCTATATGTGAGGTACATTCAGACATCAGGTCCACAATCTCACAACACCTTCCTGCACAGCTACACTGACCTCAGACAGGTGCCACATATGGACAGAGCCTGACATTAGGGGGATATATGTAGGGCCAGATTGCATGTAACCCTATTACACACCTATGGCATTCCTACATGCTACAATACAGGTTAACCTGAGTATCCAGCAAGAGGTGGGCTGTGGAACCCACGTGTCCATCATTATGGCATTACTTCCACCACCAGCTATTGGCCACATAATAAACATACTTCCCATTACACAACACACATTATGATGGCTTACATCTTATCAGTCAGTGCTGCTCTGCACGGTTGAGGGGTAGGGCGCACTACCGACAGGGATGGACTCTATTGTCCTTAGCAATTGTTCAGCTGAACATCATTACAACAACAACACCTGGAGGCACATATAAATCATTCTACATCTATCCCATTATTATTGACCAAGTACTACAGTCAATTACGTACATATTTACTTCACATACCTGTTCTGGGAATGCAGTCTCTTGATGGTTTGCTTGTCTGTTTGTTTTTTTTTTTTCTGTGCCTTACACGCACACTCTCTCTCTCTCTCTCTATCTATCTCTCTCTCTCAGTCTCTCCAGTAAATGGAATGAGCTGCTTTGCATAGATTGCAGCATGGAATTTGTAGGTGATGCACATGATCAGGTGATGGCCTCTGCACCAATCAGTGTCATCCACTTGTTACCTGCAAGCAGCATGCTGTGTAGTACTTCCAATTACCACTGTCATGGCAACCAACTACTATAAATCCCTACATCATGAGGGCATGCTCCCTTTACCTTTCCTCTATGATGGACATCCTTCCTGTGTATGGGCAGCAGCATTACAGACAGCAGGTAGCAATACCTCTTACAGGAGAACCTGCACACTCAGGCCAGCTACATATTTGTAGGAGGTTCCAGAACTACAGACAGAGTGTGAGTAGTGTTGTAAGCATTGTATAGCACCGGTGTTACAGGGTGTGTGTGTACATACTAGTTTAACTTGTAAAGCAGTCTGTCTGCATTGCTCTCAACTGTGGGCCTATCCACTTGATGGCCAGAGGTGTGCCTATTATGTTTTGTGTGTCCACCACATAAATCTTGTGCCAGATATATCACTGGCAGTGAGTGTGTGTTGAGTGCTATCAGTACATGGCTATATCCATTTCTGTTTCTAACTTCATATTCCTGACTAAAGGTATGTTGCAGACTATCCTGTAACACTAGCGACTTGCTTAGTGTATGACAACAGTTTTACACATACGGACCTGTGTTCCAGCCTCTGCCCTCCACCTACATACCAGGCTTTGTACATATGACATGCTGTCAGGATTTGTTATGTAGTGCACTGTGAGTATGTCATGCTGCCATTCCTGCCATCACTCCACTGCTGTTGTGTCCCCCACACATACTGTGGGGTTGGGTTCATATATGTATGGGCTTCACCTACACAATACATGTGTGCTCTTATGCACTCCAGAGGCCAGTCTATGTAACAGTGGTATATGGCCATGTATTATTGAGTCTGGAGGGGGCTGCACCATAACTAACCTAGGCTGTTACAACATGTGGGGGTATCAGGGGTAAGCTGCCTTAAGGTATCTGGATGTACATTACCATACAATTCACCTTGGGTAAATGCAGGCCTACTGCCTCCTGCCATACAGACTGTTCTGTTTGTCAGTGTGATTGTGATGATGTCAGTTATGCCTTGTTATGTAACGTATACATCCCATTGTGTCAAGCTGAGGTTTTTACCCCCTAGGGATTGTGTACAGAGTGTAGATAGAGGCTGCTGGACTATACATCTCCAATACTTACTGTTGATTGATTGGTATCCTGTGGCCCAGTATGTCTTTACTATTGTGCAACTTGAAGGCCTCGGCCTGGACAGCAACAAATGTAAACCTTTCCAGACTGCTGTATTAATATAACTGTGTCACAGTTGCATTACTCTGTTTATATGTATGTCAGTGTCTAAACAGCTAAATGACATGGTATATACAACTGCACTAGTACACAAATAAAGCTTTCCCATGTATGCAAACCTGTCTGTGGTGTTATATCCTTTGACCTCTCTGTGGGTATATGTTGCAGGCAACAATTGTCATTTGTATGGATGGCTCATACAGTGTCCAGTTGGTAAGGTGGCAACTTTAGGCATAGTGGCTGTTCTGTATTGTGTGCACCTTCTACAGATGTATCTTCCTGTACATACCTCTGTGTGTGTATGTGCAGTTACACACATATATAAATATGTATGTATATATATATATATATATATATATATATATATATATATATATATATATATCTATATATATATATCTGTATCTGCATATATGTGTCTGTGTATATGAATTCTAGGAATGCTGATTGCTTCCAGATTGTACATTCTCTATGGTAGCCAGACTGTACTGCATGATATGTTACTGATACCAGCCTTTCATCATACAGGTGGGATGGAGTATTGTTAACATCTTGTGCCCATGCTGTGTCAGGTCCTGGTTATGGGATCTGCAACAGTTGGTATTTTATTGCAGGGCAAATATGTTTGGCTGTGGGGGGGATATCTATACTTTCAAGACGTATGTTGTTTGGACCCTCTCAACCCCAATAACGGTGCATGTGGACATGTATGTTTTTGTTATGTTTCCATTTTTATCGACAGATATATGACTGTATATGCCTATACAGACATATATTTATGCTTACATATATATATATATATATATATATATATATATATATATATATATATATATATATATATATACACATATATATATATATATATATATATGTATATATATATATATATATATATATATATATATATATATATATATATATATGTATATATTGCTGTGTATATATATATATATATATCTATATATATATATATATATATATATATATATATATATATATATATATATATACATACATATCTATAGACATATAGATGAAGACATATATATCTATAGATATAGATATATATGTCTCACATAGACCCACCACGACAGCAAACCAAACACATAATCACACAAAAACATACTCGGAGGCTCTAAATAAAGATCTGCCTAAGCAGCAGAGACCTCCAAAGCAGACACCCAAGCAACCGCTACCCCAAAAAAAAACACGTGCAACACATATCTCACAAAGCCAGTGTGCCAAACAGTCACAGCCCTTAAGGCTAAACAACACACCTGATACACTTGTAATAGGTGACTCTATCGTCAGGCACACTGATGTCCCGCTCACCAGGCTGAATAAGGAGAAGGTCACGGTGAGCAGCCTATCTGGCGCTAGGATCCGTCACATAACACAAGCACTCAGGTCACTCCAAGGCAAGTACAAATATGACTCAGTCATTGTCCATGCTGGTGTGAATGACCTGAGACGTACCTCCCTGGACTACATAAAAAGAGACATAGAGGAGCTCTCTGAGCATGTAGCCCAGGCTGGTATGACCCTGACCTTGAGTAGCATCTTACCCTCACCAAGAATGATGCCACAGTATGAAGACAAGATGATCAATTTCAACAATTGGCTTAAGTATTGGTGTCATTCAAAGGGGATCCAATGCCTATCAGCTTGGGATGATATGCACGACAAGCCACGATGCTTTGCTAGGGATGGCTTGCACCTGTCACCCTGGGCTTTGGATATTGGCAAAGGCTCTTGCTACCTCCATAGTGCCTTTTTAGGCAAGGCTCAAAAGACAAACCCACCTCCATAGGTATCACAAGGGATAAGAAACTAAGAGTAATGCTACTCAACGCTAGAAGTCTAAACCTCAAGATGCCTCGAAACTCTCCTTAGCATGGAGAACATCGATATCTGTGCAGTAACAGAAACCTGGTTCAGGGGTCCGAGAGCACCCCAGCACTACCAGGTTATACCTCATACCATGCTTTTGCCCCAAAACTTGGACCGAACCACAAAAGCAGAGGGAGTATCGATATTCATCAAAGATACCCACACCTCCAGGTTGGTGGCAAAGCACGAAGCATCAGAGACTATCCATGTGCAACTAACAGTGGGTAAAACTGCCTTCCAGTTTATAGCCTGCTACATACCACCCTCCCAAACCCAGGAACCCCACTCGGCCTTCCTGAGAACACTGGAAAATATGAAGGTCTCTCCAAACACCATTATATTGGGCGACTTCAACTACCCAAACATAGATTGGGAGCATTACTCTAGCTCCAACACCCTTGCCCAAAGGTTCCTAGAATTCATAAACTCAAATGCTATGGAACAACTTGTTACCACTCCCACAAGAAGGGAAAACAAACTGGACCTGATCATCACCAACATGGGGAGTCTATGCTCCAGACCAGAAGTGTATCCCTCACTGGTAAGATCAGACCATAAACTGATCTCACTGGATATTCACATCCTGACCCCACCCCCTGCCCAGAAAACCACAGTGAAAAACTTCTCTAAAGAAAAAATTTCACACTCCTCAACACCGAGGTGGAATCCTTCAAAGCCCCCGGGCCTGTGGAAAATACGGCCCAGACCGCAGAATCCTTTATAAATGCATTCTATGAACACCTTCAGGACTGCATGGATCATGCAATCCCAAATAAAACCAAGACCCAATCCTCCAAAGGCAGACGACCTGTCTGGTGGACCCCAGCCATAAACAAACTATACAATAGAAGGAGGAAGCTACTACATGATAGAGCAAAATCCCAAAAAGGGAAGGCATCTCTGATCAGTATTAGCAAAAACTAAGGGCACTCATAAAATGCAAAGGCCAGCTTGAGAGAAAAATTGCACAGGACACTAAGGATAATCACAAGGCTTTCTTTAGTTATGTTAGGAACCTGGGTGGGAATTCCCAGATATGCTCAGAATTAGTCCAAAATGACAAAAATACACTGATCCCACAGACATTGCCACCATCCTAGCTGACAGGTTCAGGCAAACTTCTCCCTCCCCACCAAAAGGGCAAATATCTATCCCAGCAGAGTGCTGCCCCCCCTGACATCTCAGATGCTCAGGTGGGAGCCGCCCTCTCCAAAGCAAAAAACATAGCATCAATGGGACCAGACGGTGTCCCAGGCTGCGTCCTACATGAACTCCAAGAAGAGCTAAACCCAAACATAAAACTACTGTTCAATCTCAGCCTTACTACAGGATATGTACCCAAAGAGTGGCGTACAGCAATAGTGGTCCCTCTCCACAAAGGTGGTGCCTCAGCAGACTCTGGAAACTATCGCCCCATAAGCCTGACTAGCTTGGTGTGCAAAGCTATGGAAAGGATCATCATGGACCTCATAAAAAAAGATATTGGGCACCTACAGACACTTTGTTAAGGGCAGATCCTGCCTCTTAAACTTGGTTGACTTCTTTGAAACAGTCACCAAGGCCATTAACGAAGGGAAGGTGGTCCACACAGCCTATCTGGACCTCACAAAAGCCTTCGATACAATACCCCACTCGGGCATTATAGATAAGCTCACCAGCTTAAATATAAACCCCTATGTCACTAGATGGGTTGCAAACTGGCTCAAGGACAGAACCCACATGGTTAGAATTGCTGGAGCCATGTCAGACTCCAAACCAGTTACAAGTGGTGTCCCACAAGGCTCAGTCCTGGGACCTCTCTTGTTTGGTATATATTTCTCGGAGGTACAGGCCAACACGGAAGGACTGTGGCTGACCAAGTTTGCAGATGACTGCAAACTGGGCGCCATAATCGACTCTCCAGCCGACACAAGCATCCTCCAAAAGGGCCTCGTAGAAACAGGCAACTGGTGCCAGAGCCATGGCCTCAAGCTAAATGCCAAAAAGTGTATAGCCATCACCTTTGGCAAAAACAAAGTGCCCACAAATTACCACATAGGTGGTAATCCATTAAGTACAGAAGAAGTAATTAGGGACCTGGGGACCCGAGTTGATAGCAATCTCTCATTTGTCAACCATGTGGCCAAAGTGGTTAGAAAAACATTTTATATAGCCCACCTAATCATGAATCCTA
>NC_056729.1:1268668644-1268672971 GCF_019279795.1 Protopterus annectens | reverse complement strand
AAATGTTGAACCTGTTTTTACAAATTTGCACCAGTTACAATGGCCGCATGGAAACGTACCTTTCTGTTTTGAGAAAAAATCCAACTTTTTGTTTCTTTCTAGTATACTTTTAAGATTATTACCTCTCCTATACACAATAGGTGGTAAAGTTTCAAATTTTTCAAAAAGTTGGGGGTTACTGGTGATGAAATACCAGTTCTTGTAAATAATAGATCTTATAGTAGTAGAGTCCAAGTTAAATGTAGTTATAAAGCTACTTCCAAAGTTGGAATTTAAATACCTTGGAAAACTATTACTAATGTTGTTCTGTGTTGCTGGACTAATGGCAGGTAAAACTGACCCTGTCAAAGATATGTCTAAGCTGCCATCGGAGTTAAGGTGGCTAATAGCTAGCAAAGGTGCATGTAGTCCAATCTGTCTTTTATGTCTGACTTCTTGGGTGAGTTCCAAAATTAGATCTTCAGGGTAGTCCCTACTTGAAAACATCCTACCAAGTGTAATACATTCTTCGTCAAAACTTTCATCTGTGTTACACATTTTTGAGGCTCTAATTAACTGGCCTTTCACCACAAATCTTTTTTGTCTATAAGGGTGCTGGCTAGAGAAGTGAAGAAATGAATTACAGTAGGTCGGCTTTCTGAAAATCGAAGAAAGAAAGCCGCCCCTGGAGAAATCCTTCTCAAGCCTAACATCCAAATAGTCAATTTCCAAAGTTGAAAAATGGTAGGTAAATTTAAAGAAGTCAGTAGTGTTGTTCAGGTAGTTCACCAATGTGTCAGCCTCAACATTGTTCCCTTTAAATAAAATAAAGATATCATCTAGGTACCTGGTATAATAAGAGACTTGGTGTTGAAACTCTATATTGTGTGTCAAAAATTGTTTTTCCCAGAATGCAACAAATATGTTTGCCACACTAGAGCCGCAGGGCGAACCCATTGCGATGCCCTGTGTTTGCAAGTAATATTGTTGTTCAAATAGAAAAAATTAGAGGAAAGAATGATATCTAACAGTTCAGCTACAGTGTCTATTTCAGCCTGTGGTGCCCCCAGTTCACCTAGTATGATACTAACCCATTCGACAGCCTCATTGTGTGGGATCGATGTATATAAATCTACCACGTCAATGGTAAGAAAATTATAGGCCTCGTCGAAGGGGATGTTATTTATATCTTGAAGAAAGGACCAAGAGTCTTTACAAATGTGGGGTATGGACTCAAGGTATTTGCTCAAAATTTTGTCAACCAAACGTGCACAGGGGTGGGTCATAGATGACCTACCGTCCACCAAGGCCCTCATTGGAGGATTTACCAAATCTTTATGTATTTTTGGGATTCCAAAAATAACTGGGACCTTGGGGAATGTGATGTCTATATAATGGTAGGTTTCCAAATCTATCTTACCAGCTAGGAATAGATCTCTGAAATAACCTCTATTTCTAGAGTATGTCATATTCATTTCATTCTTAGATGATAAAGAGTATGCTGGGTTATCTAAGACAACTAACATCTTGTCTCTATAGTCATTATTTTCTAAAATGACCAACCCGCCCCCTTTGTCTGGTTTAAGTATTCTAACTGGTAAGCTGCATAAATTGTGCAGTAATTCCATCTGGTCCCTTGTTGTATTATATTTTTTACCCCTTGTTTGAGTTTTCAAATTCTTATACAGGTGTCTAAAGTCCACCTCACATGCTTTTTCAAATAGTAACAAGTCAGGGTGTAATGCTGGGTTAAAAATACTAGGTAATTTTAAAGTACAATTGTGTTCTTTTGTAGTGTTAGGAAATAAAATATTGAAATTTAATTTCCTTACAAAACTTTTCAGATCTATGATCGTTCTAGTAAGATCAAATGATTGACTGGGTACAAAGGTGTTGCCAAGAGCTAAAAGATCAATAAGGCTCTGTTCAAGTGTGATACTGGCAAAGTTATAGATCTTAAAGTCGCCTTTAGTGTTGAAAAGGATCTTTAAATTGTTCACTGCTGGTACACCGCCATCATTATTCACACTCGCCTCTAACGCCGGTTCCAATTCCTGGTTTTCCGATTGAATTGGCGGTTGTTGTTGTACCGTCCTAAAAAATGATTGTTGTTATTGTTCCCTTGGTCCAATTCACCACTTTGATTGGACAAGGAAGTATTAAAGTTATTGTTTTTGTTGGCTTTTAATCTGTTACTTCTTCTAGGGCCTTGTTCTTGTTCTGGGTTTTGTTCTTCAAAAATAGGGTCCAAGTTCCCATCAGTTTGTTGGCCTAACCCTTCTTGGTCATTGGTAGCCATCTCTTGAGACCCCATGTTGTCAGCTTTGAAATTTATTGCTGCCAACTTGGGGTAAGCTTTGCCCTGTTGGTATGCCAATCTATCCCTGTTGAGCTTTTTAGTTTTAGTGTTTTTCAATTTAACCAAGAGGGCGTCAATGCTGTTAAATATCCTAGTGTAGTCATATTTATACCTAATAAAGTCCAAGTCAAGTTTAATTAAACTATCCAGTTGATTAATTTCATTGGTAAGAGTTGAAATACATAAGGAATAATGTTTAATCAACAACTCAAGAAGTTGTGACCCTTGGTTATCAAATAAAGATCTCAACTCAGCAAGAAATGTCCCATCAATGAACAGACCTGTAGGTACAAAAGAACTATGTAGTCCTTTAGGTATAATATGATCATGCAAACATTGCTTGAAGTAAGTAACCTCAAGCTGAAGTTTTTTGAGTTTGACTAATTTGTAGTCCAAAACTTTTAAATTGTTTATAATATTGTTATTATTGATGTTAAGCATGTTCGTACTCACTGCCGGTGATTCCTGTACCTGCTGTTGTGTAAAAAGGAGCCCTTCGGTTCCATTGATCCATTCACTAAGGACAGGAATCCCAATAAGCGATGAGTTCGAATCCACCAAAGCCGGTAAAGCTGCTACAGGAACTTGTCCCATATTACCAGATTGCTGGTTGTTTGTACTGCCTTGTTGTTCGTTAAAAGAAGGCAGTGTTGAAGTTCCACCAAAAGTAGACAAAGGGAGAGGTTGCATCGCTGGAATAAAAAAGCTGCTGGACCCAGATGACTGTTGAATAGTGCCTTGCTGTGAGAGAGCACCTTCCGTCCGAGTTTGTGTAGTGTTGTTAGAGATTCTCTCATCAAGGCAGTCTAAACGTCTGTTAAGGGTAACCAGCTGTTGAGAGATCGCTTTAAAAAGTGTCGGCATGTCGAAGTCATCCAAAGTATCAGCCCGGGTTATCAAACCCGAAATGTTCGGGCTCCTCAGACTGTCTGGACCTCCTGAAGCCATGAAGACAAGACAAACTGGAACCAAGGCAGAGAGAAAACTGACGAAAACACCACAATCAGGAGACCAAGTCCAAGGAAGCGACCAAATATGAGCTTTAACGCAATTTTTAATTATAAAACACACCAAATAGCGTTTTCGCTACTGATATTTCAGTAGCTTCATCAGAAGTAAGAACCAAGTTGGCGCCAAAGTCCCTTTTTTAAAAAGTTTAAAAGGTGACGTCACCATTTGAAAACAAGGACTTGCGCAAATAAAATTAAAAATCAACCCAAAAGTTACGGCGCTTAGCCAGGGAAACATTACAGTGCTAGCAAGGAGCTTCTACTGCCCAGATATTCTTCTAGTATTTTATATTATTAATTACCCTTATTCCAGGTTTTTCATGTTTACATAATCAAAACGAGTAAACCATTTCTTGCACTGGAAAGATGTGTATATATATATATATATATATATACAAACTAACACCCGGCTTTCAACTCCCTTACAATAAAAATTACAATAAAAATGAGCAGGGTAGGGCCTACATTAACCTCAGGGGCAGCCCCTCCATCAATTGCCAGGTCATATGCGATGCCCAGGGCATTATACTGAATGTGTGTGCTGGCTGCCCTGGAAGCTATGACGATTCTGATATATGGCATCTGACACAGGTGTACCACAGCTTTGCCAATATGGACATCCCCTACGGTCACCTAGTGGGGGATGCTGGGTACTCACTGGAGCCGTGGCTGATGACACCCATCAGAAATGCACACACACCTGGACAACTATGCCATAATGAGGCACACACACAGGCCAGACATATAATAGAGCATGTGTTTGGGATTCTCAGGTCACAGTTCCGGTGTCTGGACACATCCAGTGGAGCCTTGCAGTATTCACCAGCTACATGCACCCAAATTGTTATGGTATGTGCTAAGCTACACAATATGATCCTGCGGAAACAGCTGCAGTAGGAACAGCATGGGGCAGGGCCACACAGCTCCCCACCAATGCCAAGGACTGTACAGGCACAGAGTGACTCAGTGGAGGAACAAC